>NC_133325.1:578558868-578761368 GCF_042186555.1 Aquarana catesbeiana | reverse complement strand
AGACATTGCTCAAGAAAATTGGGGTCTTGAGGAACATGTATAAGAGGGAGCATAAGAAGATCCAGGAATCAAGGAGATCAGGAGCATCAGCAGATGATGTTTATGTACCCAGGCTGTGGTACTATAATCAACTCCGTTTTCTGGATGACCAGAATGAAGCCAGGCCATCACTTTCAACCCTTCCCTCCACCCTTCCCTCCACCCCAGCAGAGGCTGATGAGGAGCAAGCTGGGTCTTCCATCCTGGATGAACCAGATATGACCATCTGGAGTCAGGTAAATTATTTTAACAAATATTTACTGTACTAATATTAATGATGTTAACTGGATGTTATAATTGTCTAAAATAATTTGGCACTCAAAATTGTGTATACATATCAATTGACAGTAGTGGCTAAATATGTTTGGCACCTGCTTGAAATAATTAGGGTGTCTGATTAGACTCTTTTATTAAAGAGAAGTATTCACATTGAATTTGCTATTCATGAGAAGCAAACTGTGTGTCATTGATGAACCCAAAAAAATATACTCAAACTATTGTCCTTTTTTTATACACAGGATGAGTCCATCCAGGAGGAATGTGGGGAAAGTGGCAGGCAGGAGGAGACCAGGCCCATGGACAGCCTGGAGGAGGCCGGATTCACCATCATCCTGGAGGAGGCTGGGCCCAGTGTCAGGCAGGAGGTGGCTGCTCCCAGTGAGGTGGCTGCTCCCAGTGAGGTGGCTGGGCCAAGTGAGGTGGCTGGGCCAAGTGAGGTGGCTGGGCCAAGTGAGGTGGCTGGGCCCAGTAGGAGCCTGACCGAATCCCAAGTGCCTCCCCTCCACCTTCCCAAAAAAAGGGCCAGGAAGGGGATGGTCACACAGGACGCATCCCTGCGCCTCATGCAAGAGGCCACCCGTTTTTTAAGGAGCCCCCCCGAAGCGGAAGAATCCTATGGCTGCTACTTAGCCAGCAGGCTTCTTCAGATGAATAGGGAGCAGCGCCTCATTTGTGAGCGCCTATTTGGGGAAACAATCCATAAGGGGCTGCAGGGCACGCTAACACAAAACACCCAACTACATGAGGCAGCCCCCCCTCCTCCTCCTCCTCCTCCTCCTCCTGCCACAACTGAAACACCAGAGCCACAGCCTCAAAAGAAGGCTACAGGGAAGGCTGCAGGGCAGCGTGGAGGAAAGGCTGCAGGGAAGAGAAGAAAATGATGACCTGGGTTCAGTCTGGTCTGACAGAAGACGCAGGCTGTTGTAGGACCACAGTCTGGGGACATCTAGATCATCTGCTGGTGCTGTTGATCTCTGGGATTCTTGGACCAGATTGTGCTCCCTCTTATATGGACTCCGCAAGATCCCAATTTTCTGGTACACCGACTTTTTCCAGCGTTGACTTCCTCTTTATTTTATTTTGACCATGAATAAATGGATCATTTTTTGAGTTTAGCAAAAGACTTTTTATGTTTTTTCTTTGAAATCATTGATTTTACACACAATGTTAAATTAACAAGGGACAACAATCTCATTGAGTTAGAAAAAAAACACACCAAAAATACATTACTAATGTTAATAATGTTCAAGTGGTAAGTCTTGAAAATCCAAAAATTTACGTAACCAAAAACGGTGCTTTGGGTTAACTTTATCTAAAAACTAAAAAATAATCACTATAAAAAAAAAAACACAGAATAATGGGTTCTTTGTGGTAACTTTACAAACCTAAAAAAAAAAAAGGGGAAAAAGTATTATTAGTATGGAAACATTGTTTTTAAAATGCATACTATATCATTCATGAGATCAAAGAGAAAAAGAATCCAGAAATCAGTTTGGGAGAACTCTGATTATGAACAGCAAAACACCTTCGTTCTTTATAGAGCCTTCGTAAAGAAGAAATAAAATGCGCTGCATTCAACGATCACAGATTTTGCAGCGTGATAAATGTGCTACCTACAATACGAACACTAGTTTTACTAGACCGAGTGCTTCCGTTTAGTTTTTGCTTATGAGCATGCGTCGTTTTTTTGTCCGTCGGACTAGCATACAGACGAGCGGACTTCGGGGTCCGTCGTACTTACGACGTAAAGATTTGAAGCATGCTTCAAATCTAAAGTCCGTCGGATTTGAGGCTAAAAAAGTCCGTTGAAAGTCCGGAGAAGCCCACACACGATCGGATTACCAGCCAGCTTTAGTCCGTCAGCGTCCGTTGGACTTTTGTAGACGAAAAGTCCGACCGTGTGTACGCGGCATAAGAAAACCTACTGCCATTTCAGGAGTAGCCTGTTCTATCTCCAAGACTCCTTACTCAGACTTGGTAGGACACCAGCTGAATCATACAGCATACAATAACTAATGGTAACTTGCAGATACTATTTTCTTGGGCAGAAGCTTGATCGTTTCCTAATGCCGTGTACACATGAGCGGACTTCTCGTCGGACTGAGCTCCGAAGGACTTTTCGACGGAGTTCCGACGAAACGGACTTGCCTACACACGATCCCACCAAAGTCTGATCGTTTCGAACCTTATGACGTACGACCGGACTAGAAGTTCAATAGCCAGTAGCCAATAGCTACCCTTGCGTTGTTTTCGGTCCGTCGGACTAGCATACAGAGGAACGTTTTTTTCAATAGAAATCGAGTCCGTCGGAAAGATTCGAAACATGTTCTATTTCTAAGGTCTGTCAGATTTTTCGACAGAAAAGGTCCGATGAAGCCCACACACGATCGGAATGTCCGGCGGATTCGTTCCGTCGGACCTTTTCTGCCGGAAAGTCCGGTCGTGTGTATGCGGGATAAGACCTTATTTTGTATGTAGGCTGACTGTTGTCTGGTATGGGATCACCATCCGATTTTCTCGTGCGATTTGCCTTGCCTATATGATAACTAATATCATGACAGATATTCTTTCCCCATGGCCAATATTGAATAGCAAATCTGGATTTACCAAACAACTTCTTCTTTAGGGACCCTTAGTTAGCATTTCTTAGGTAGGTTAGTGAGATAAAGTCTGTGATCACTGATATTTGGAAAGCCATTCTGTAACTGTGCATATCCCAACAATGTAACAAAAGACCAAAATACTGGCTTCTCCCAATACTGAAGGCGCTGGGGAGATGGACTACATAAACATCTAGGAGGAGTGGCTGTGTACATTTGGCCAGAGAAAAGAAGATTTTGGCCAGAAGCTCTGAAGATTCCTCTGGCATATGGCTGTCAGATTCAGATAGGTTTACATCTAATGCAGTGAAAAGAGATTTTTAGCTCAAAGGGGAAGGCCAGAAGTATAAGCGTGCAAATATTTTTGACATCTGTAGCTGACAGAGTGCTACAGTTATCTGACACTGCATACTGACACACTCTACCCTCTCCTTTCTTGGACTTTCTGTGTGTTTCTCTAGTGCTGGGCTTGGATCACATGCATCATCTTCCTCAGCCAAGCAGAGAGCATTGTAGAAACTGTAGTCTCCTGAACAGACATCCTTGATTAGCAGAACTATCCCTGGACTATATCTCCCAGCAGGCCATCTGCTCCAGGGCAAAAACTCTGGGAGAGGCTATAAAAGGGGCAGCAGACCAGGCCCAAGCCCTCTTGCTTCCCGGATCTCATCAAGTAAACATCTCCTTTGCTGCTGTGCGAGAGGACTGCAGCCTACTACGCGGCAACAAAAGTGAGTACACCCCTAAGGGAAAAGGTCCAAATTGGTTACAATTAGCCTTTTTCCCTCCCTGGTGTCATGTAACTCGTTAGTGTTACAAGGTCTCAGGTGTGAATGGGGAGAAGGTGCGTTAAATTTGGTATTATCGCTCTCACTCTCTCATACTGGTCACTGGAAGTTCAACATGGCACCTAATGACAAAGAACTCTCTGAAGATCTGGAAAAAAGAATTGTTGCTCTACATAAGATGGCCTAGGCTATAAGAAGACCTGAAACTGGGCTGCAGCACGGTGGTCAACACCATACAGTGGTTTAACAGAACAGGTTCCACAAACCTCACCATGGTCGACCAAAGAAGTTGAGTGCACATGCTCAGCGTCATATCCAGAGGTTGTCTTTGAGAAATACACATTTTAGTGCTGCCAGCATTGCTTCAGAGGTTGAAGGTGTGGGGGGTCAGCCTGTCAGTGCTCAGACCATACGCTGCACACTGCATCAAATTGGTCTGCATGGCTGTTGTCCCAGAAGGAAGCCTCTTCTAAAGATGATGCACAAGAAAGCACCAAACAGTTTTCTAAAGACAAGCAGACTAAGGACATGGATTACTGGAACCATATCCTGTGGTCTGATGAGAACAATATAAACTTATTTGGTTTAGATGGTGTCAGGCGTGTGTGGTGGCAACCAGTTGAGGAGTACAAAGACAAGTGTATCTTGCCTACAGTCAAGCATGGTGGTGGGAATGTCATGATCTGGGGCTGCATGAGTGCTGCCGGCACTGGGGAGATACAATTCATTGAGGGAACCATGAATTCCAACATGTACTGTGACATATTGAAGCTGAGCATGATCCCCTCCCTTTGAAGACTGGGTCGCAGGGCAGTATTCCAACATGCTAATGACCCCAAACACACCTCCAAGACGACCACTACCTTGCTAAAGAAGCTGAGGGTAAAGGTGATGGACTGGCCAAGCATGTCTCCAGACCTAAACCCTATTGAGCATCTGTGGGGCATCCTCAAATGGAAGGTGGAGGAGCGCAAGGTCTCTAACATCCATCAGCTCCGTGATGTCGTCATGGAGGAGTGAAAGAGGACTCCAGTGGCAACCTGTGAAGCTCTGGTGAACTCCATGTCTAAGAGGGTTAACATAGTGCTGGAAAATAATGGTGGGCACACAAAATATTAACACTGTGGGCCCAAATTAGACATTTTTCCCTAGGGGTGTACTGACTTTTGTTGCCAGCGGTTTCGACATTAATGGCTGTGTGTTGAGTTATTTTGAGGGGGACAGCAAATTTACACTGTTATACAAGCTGTACACTCACTACTTTACATTGTAGCAAAGTGTCATTTCTTCAGTGTTGTCACATGAAAAGATATAATTAAATATCTACAAAAATGTGAGGGGTGTACTCACTTTTGTGAGATACTGTATATGGTGACCAGGTGCTTGTAAGTTATACCGGAAAAGTTTGCAATTACAAGGACTTGATTACACAACAGCTAAATTTTCTCTGTTCCATCACCCAAAGAATAATTTTCTTCATCATACTTGAGTGCTAGCTGAAGAATTTGCCGGATTCCACGGAATGATCATTAACCCCTTTTTGTTCTTTCCCCATCCTACTAAGAGACAAATATTTTTTAACATAAGGGGTCCGCTCACATTTCTCTTGAACTTTATTTAAAGGAGCCAATCTAAATACAACAGTTTGCTGAATGTTTGTCAGTAGTTGATGGTAAGTGCCTATGGGCTGAGGAGATAGAGGAGAGTGGTCTGACATAGTCCTGTTAAGTGTCAGTCCCCTGCTTCTCTGCTGCCTGTTTACATAGGCTTCAAGGATTTAAAGGGATTGCATATGTACTGTGTTTCTTTGCAATTCTTTTGTGTTACTTAGTGGAGGTCTTTAGATTACATAATCACATTGCATACTAGTGCTTTATTATTTCTGACAAGTTACCTTTATCAAGTACAGTCTTATGTTATGCTTTTCTATGTGCCTAAGTAAACAAATCTAAATTGTTTCACTGACATTGTGTAAGTTTATTATTTCGGTGATAGTTGGTAAAAATTACTGAACCCAGGGTGTCAGAGGTGTCGTAGGACTTGCAGAGTCGGGGCAACCAGTGGGGTACCGATTCTATCAGCAGTCCTCACAAGGGTGGCGCTACAGTAATGAAAGGTGTCTCTGTATATTGTTCACTGCACACTAGGTGAACCTCTTGGTTCTAAAGGCCCGTACACACGATCTGACTTTTTGACAACAAACATGCAAATTAGCTGTTTTGGAGCAACATCCGACAGTGTGTACGCTCCATCGGGCAAACTTTTTCTGTTTCCATCGGACTTTTGTTGGCTGTGCGAACAGACAAACTTTCCGGCAACAAAAATCCGATGGAGCAAAGTCCGATCGTGTGTACACAAAAGCATCGGACTTTTGTACAAACTGGCGGCCGGGAGAATGTTTCCAGCGCGAACCCATCGCACTGGTTCTCGCGACAGGGTACTGTACATCTTGCGCTGGCTGCAACAGGAAAAGCACATTTTCCTATTGCGGCGAGCGCGAGGGGGAATTAACCTCTGAGGGCATGCCAGGCCCTTAGGTCTGGTACGGATTTTAAGGGGAACCCCCTACGCCGAAAAAACAGCGTGGGGGTCCCCCCAAAATCCATACTAGACCCTTATCCGAGCATGCTGGTCAGGAAATGGGGTGGGGACAAGCGAGCGCCCCCCCCCCAGAGCCATACCAGGCCGCATGCCCTCAACATGGGGGGGTTGGTAGCTTTGGGGGAGGGGGTGCCCTGCGGCCCCCCCCACTCCAAAGCACCTTGTTCCCATGTTGATGAGGACAAGGGCCTCTTCCCGACAACTCTGGCCGTTGGTTGTCGGGCTCTGCGGGCAGGGGGCTTATCGGAATCCGGGAGCCCCCTTTAATAAAGTAGGAGGTTCCTCTTAAAATCCATACCAGATCTAAGGGCCTGGTATGCCCCTGGAGGGGAACCCATGTCGCTTTCTTATTTAAAATTTGGCGTGGAGTTCCCCCTCAAAATTATACCAAACACAGTGCCTGGCAATGGTGGGGATCCAAGTCGGATCCCTGCACCAGTGTGAACCCGGCTCGCAAGGTGTCAATCTCACCAATAAAAGTGGCGAGATTGACACAATATCAGACAACAATACAGAAGTTGACCAAAGGGTGGTGGTAAAGAGCTGAAAAACAACGTGATTTGGTAAAAGTTGGCTGGAAAAGTCCTGTCGTCTGTATGCAAGACAAACTTCTGGCCAACGCCCTTTGTACAAAAATCCAAGGGAACGTTTGTACAAAGTCCTATCGTGTGTATGGGGCTTTAGAATGACTGCAACACAGGGAAAACTACATCTCTTTGTGGTGCCACCTCATTTGATGGTAGCTCTATCAACTGTACCCCCACCTGCTCATTTTTCTTTTTAGCTTTTATTCATGGGGTGACAGGAGCCATGTTGGCTGGTAGATCTCCATGTCCAGACTAACACGTGCATTACAATACCCTATCTCTTTTTAGTTTATTATATCTAGACCAAATCAGACAAGGTTGTGTGTGATAATGGCAAAAACCCGCTTACTGACTTTCACCTGGGGAAGAACACATACAGTCCCTTGAAAAAGTATTAATACCCCTTGAAATTTTCCGCATTTTGCCGTGTTACAACCAAAAACATAAATGTATTTTATTGGGATTTTATGTGATAGACCAACACAAAGTGCCACATTGTGAAGTGGAAGGAAAATGATAAATGGTTTTCAAAATTTTTTACAAATAAATATGTGAAAAGTGTGGCATGCATTTGTATTTAGCCTCCCTGAGACAATATTTGTAGAACCACCTTTCGCTGCAATTACAGCTGCAACTCTTTTTGGGTATGTTTCTACAAGCTTTACACATCTTAGAGAGTGCCATTTTTGCCCATTCTTCTCTCCAAAAGTAGCTCAAGCTCTGTCAGATTGGACGCAGAGCATCTGTGAACAGCCATTTTCAAGTCTTGCCACAGATTCTCAATTGGACCCCATGCCCCTGATGACATTATGTATGATAAAACTAGTAGGGCGGAGTTTATGTCCAGCGATACCACACTACTCTGATCTGCAGATTTTTATGTGATAACCTTTTTATCCACTTGTTACATTGTATTGGACCTGTGGTCACTTTGAATGGCATTTTTTTCAATAAAACCATCCTAGTTTTACGCTATGTGGCGACTTTTTTCCCTTTTTTACATAAACCTCCATAAGAAACAGTGATTAACCAGCACCAGCGGCGTGACGCTACCCTTCTCTACCTCCAGGGGATGGATCCTTTATGATGTGTGATTCCATGCGTGATTAGACTCCTATAATGTGGGGTCTAGCTATCTGGTAAGGGCACATCTTGTATCTATATGGTGGAAGGCGCACTTTGGTGTACGATCGCTCACTATCATTTGGACACGTGTTGCAACAATATATCACTTTATTTCTGTATGAACCTATACGGAAATCTTATGGACTGACCACTGTCACTTTATTTTATTTCACATGCTATATTATTATTTTTGTATTTAGCATGGGAAGTATTATTTATATGTATTTTGACACAATTTGTTCTGTTGTGTAATTGCCAGCAGCTTGCTTCGTCATGCTTTTTGTTTTTCTTTTTTCCACTTTCACCTGTGCAATCACAACCCCTCCACGTTTCTTACTACAGTTTTCATCTGGATTCAGGTCTGGACTATGACTGGGCCATTCTAACGCATGAATATGCTTTGATCTAAACCATTCCATTGTAGCTCTGGCTGTATGTTTGGGGCCGTTGTCCTGCTGTTAGGTGAACCTCCACCCCAGTCTCAAGTCTTTTGCAGACTCTAATGCTCTGTACACACGGTCGGACATTGAGCAGACATTCCAACAACAAAATCCATGGATTTTTTCTGACGGATGTTAGCTCAAACTTGTCTTGCATACACTCGGTCACACAAAGTTGTCGGATAATCCGATCGTTCTGAACGCGGTGATGTAAAACACGTACATCGGGACTATAAACGGGGCAGTAGCCAATAGCTTTCGCCTCTTAATTTATTCTGAGCATGCGTGGCACTTTGTGCGTCGGATTTGTGTACACGCGATCGGAATTTCCGACAACAGATTTTGTTGTCGGAAAATTTTATAGCAAGATCTCAAACTTTGTGTGTCGGAAATTCCTATGGAAAATGTGTGATGGAGCCCACACACGATCGGAATTTCCGACAACAAGGTCCTATCACACATTTTCCATCTGAAAATCCTATCATGTGTACAGGGCATAACACGTTTTCTTCTAAGATTGCCCTGTATTTGGCTCCATCCATCTTCCCATCAACTCTGACCAGCTTCCCTGTCCCTGCTGAAGAAAAGCATCCCCACAACATGATGCTGCCACCACCATGTTTCATGGTGGGGATGGTGTGTTCAGGGTGATGTGCAGTGTTAGTTTTCCACCACACGTAACGTTTTGCTTTCAGGCAAAAAGTTCAATTTTGGTCTCATCTGACCAGAGCACCTTCTTCCACATGTTTGCTGTGTCCCCCACATGGCTTCTCGCAAACTGCAAACCGGACTTCTTATGGTTTTCTTCTTGCCACTCTTCCATAAAGGCCAGATTTGTGGAGTGTACAACTAATAGTTGACCTGTGGACAGATTCTCCCACCTGAGCTGTAGATCCCTGCAGCTCCTTCAGAGTTACAAAGGGCCTCTTGCCTGCTTCTCTGATTAATGCTCTCCTTGCCCGGCCTGTCAGTTTAGGCGGACGGACATGTCTTGGTAGGTTCGCTGTTGTGCCATACTCTTTCCATTTTCAGATGATGGATTGAACAGTGCTCCGTGAGATGTTCAAAGCTTGGGATATTTTTTTAAATCCTAACCCTGCTTTAATCTTCTCCACAACCTTATCCCTGACCTGTCTGGTGTGTTCCATGGCCTTCATGATGCTGTTTGTTCACTAAGGTTCTCTAACAAACCTATGAGGGCTTCACAGAACAGCTGTATTTTTCCTGAGATTAAATTACACAGAGGTTGACTCTATTTACTAATTAGGTGACTTCTGAAGGAATTGGTTCCACTGAATTTTAGTTAGGGGTATCAGAGTAAAGGGGGCTGAATACAAGTGCATGCCACACTTTTTAGATATTTATTTGTAAAAAAAATTGCTTCCACTTCACAATTACAGGGGTATGTGCAACTTTCTGTTGGTGTATCACATAAAATTCCAATAAAATACATTTACGTTTTTGGTTGTAACGTGCCAAATGTGGAAAATTTCAAGGGGTATGAACTGTATGTGCCTTGCCTGGACCCTGTCCTAGATCTCATAGTGCAGCCCTTGCTCACCTAGCAGAAATTCAGCACCAACACAAGCTTCCAGCAAACTGACTGGTATATAGGGCTCCATGCACACTGGACGTTAAAATAACTTTATAAAAATGGCAGTAGCTTTTCAGTGAGTCTTTCAATGTTTTTTAACGTATTTGTAATAGCGTTTATTAGCATTTTTTTAGCGTTTTTCCATGCTAGCGTTTTTTATTGTTTTTTTTTTTTTTTTTTCAATGGATCAAAAACGTTAAAAAACACTGGTGAGCCATGTTTTTGAGCATTTATCGATGTTTATAAGTGTTTATGAGCGTTTGGCGTTTTTTGTGGTCAGAAAAATGACTCCTGAACGTGATTTTATGCCGTTCAGAAAACAGCCCATAAACTCCACTGCTGATAAAAACAAAAAAACATCCATGTGTGCATGGACACATAGGATAACATAGAGGGGAGTTTATGGGCTGTTAAAAAAAAAACGCCCAAACTCCCAAAAACGGCCATTAATGAGCGTCAGTGTGCATGGAGCCTAAAACTATCACAAGCTCAAAATCCACCCTAAATATTCTTCAGAGGCTGCAACAGCAGCACCTAGTGTTCAATGAATACCTCTGGGAGTATGGGATAATACAAGCTCTGGGAAGTTCCATTTTATAACCCTGTCAGTTGCTTTTCATTCAGGACACCTGCACCATTTTGATCATATTTAAAGACTAAAGCAATCCTGTTTGTGTTTTTTCTAGAATACACTTTGTGTGGCTTCGTAGGTCTTGCACTGGAGGCCCAACAGTGATCAGAAAGCTTTGTCCATTGCTTCCATTCTGGGGATGCAAAGGCATCTGGGGGCCAAGAAGCACAAGGAGGGGATTGGGGGCTGGAAGTGAAGAAAGAGGAGTAAGCCACTGGAGGTTTATGGTGCATGGGGTTCTTCATACTCTAATGTCAAGGCACGGACAAAATTTAGGTGAATAAGGATAGGGACAACTATAGGAAGGCCACATATTGGATCCACAGTTCAAAGGAAATATTCCCATCTCCAGCCACCATTTCAGCGATTATGGATCCCAAGATGTGACACTTTGAGAAAGTGCTTCAAAAGTGCCTCCTGGCTGTGTTTCCTGATGATGGTTGAGATCCCACTGCTTACCAATGTACTTCTACTGCTCATCCCCACGAGCCTCATACCTTCATGGCTTTTCGCTGCGACCAAGCCTGACTGCAAGCATCAATTTCAGACAGGAAACTTCATGACTGCTGACTATATTGGTTCCAGTGCTGACGATGAAATGCTAAAGAGCAAGGACCCCTTGGAGTGTTGGATGTCCAGGATTCACCACTGCCTGGAGCTATCCCTATATCCTCTGAGGCACTGGCCTGTAAGTAAGTGCACACCTGCAAACCACAAGAGAAGCACGGGCAAAAAGGCTTCTGCCATACTTCTCTTTTAACCATTTTGCTTTACACACTGCATATACACTTTCAAGCTGACTGTCAAGTTTCTCACAAAAGTGTTCAGGCAGAACATGTCACCTCCCCCTGCCATATATTTGGGCTCCACTGTATTTCTATGACAAGCATGGCAGGTGTCGCCAGGTAGATTGGAGGGAGATTGGTGAACATCAATTTGTTAATTATTCATGAATGAACTCAGAACTTGCGTGTTGTTTTCTGGCTGCTGTGGCCGGGGTAGCATCTAATCGAGTACGATCTGTTAGCTGCAGTGGAATGCAGGGGAGACGTAAGGGGTCTAATAGACTCTGATGTCTCACTAAGGAGGATCTGTCACCAGCAATATGCTATTGCATAGGGGGCTTGTCAGCCCACTTATGTGATAGCAATACAATTAAAGTGGTTGTAAAGTCAGAAGGTTTTTTATCTTAATGCATTCTATGCATTAAGATAAAAAGCCTTCTGTGCGCAGCAGCCCCCCCAGCCCCTCCTAATACTTACTTGAGCCCCATCTCTGTCCAGTGATGTGCACAAGTGTCTCGGCCATCTGGGGCTCTCCCTCCTGATTTGCTGAGACACAACAGCGGCGCCATTGGCTCCCGCTGCTATCAATCAAACTCAGTTAGCCAATCAGGAGAGAGAGGTGACGGGGACGAACCGCGGCTCCGTGTCTGAATGAATACATGGGCACTCAACAGGAGGGAGGGGCCAGGAGCTCCAGCTAGGGACCCTGAGAAGAGGGGGATCTGGGCTGCCCTGTGCAAAACCACTGCACAGAGCAGGTAAGTATAACATGTTTGTTATGTTAATAGAAAAAAAATAGACTTTACAATCACTTTAAGTAAAAGTAGAGTAAAACAGTAAAAAAAAACAAAACAAAAAATTACAGCTCTCTGCCCCTACGTACATGTACATACAAACGTAAGTGTCAAATGCAGCTACATATGACACCAAAGGTTGCGCTACACATATTAGGTATCAACACACATGTCAGAATGAAAATCAAGGGCCGATATTCATGGTTAACTGTAAACTGATGTCATGTAAAGGCTTTTAAAGCATCATCTATGAACAATATCGGGTACTGAAGTTTTTTGCCATTTCACAATTGACTTGACATGTTTGGTATCTATTTACCTGATACAACCTCATTTTTTCTTAAATTGAGTACTATATTGTGCTTGTATTCACTAAAACTAACGTTAATGTTTTGCATTCTTTACCGTAAACATGGTTTTTATAAAAATATACGTTAATATCCTTTAACCTAAAAAAATTGCAACTGCCACCATTTTAGTCTCAGCTTTCAAAAAATACTTCCAGGTTTTAACTAATCTTCAGGCCTAATATGTGTATTTTAATGCAACAAAATGGTTCTGGCAGCAAAAAGGTTAAGGAATTTGTGTATTATCAATGGCACGCTTGAAGTTGTTTCAAAAGAACCCTCTCCCCACTATATGGTATTTTTTTAAAAAACAGTATGGCATTGTTACATGTCCCACCCCAACGACAGTGTCTGGCTCCTCTTGCCTTTTGTTTGACAATAGTTTGCCTATTACCTCTACAAATAATGAATAAATGAAAGGCAGCACACCAAACATCTTAGTGCCTAATTCTCACACTACGGGGGTGGGTCCTCCGGACACTACCACCTATATCAGTGATGGCGAACCTATGGCACGCGTGCCACAGCTGGCATGCCAGCCCTCTCTGTGGACATGCAACAGGAATTCCCCATCCAGGCATTAACTTGCACTGGCGGTGCAGGCACGGAGGAGCTGGCTCCCTTCCATGCATCAGTGGCAGTGATGTTGGCGGGGGTGGGCAGCCAGTCATCTCGCCCCATGTACGATATTTCGGGGGGTGTAAATTTCTTCCTCCACCATCCAGAGGGTCTGTGCTGCAGCTTATTGCCTCCCTTGGACCCCTACACCTCCAGTAAGGCATTCGGGCATTCCTCTCTGCAGGCATCCTATTCCAGATCCCCCTGCTTTAGGACTACTTTGGTTCAGTCTGTCCCTCTGGCTTAGCCTGTGGAACAGCAGAGGGGGAGGGGCGGTGCTCGGAGCAGATCATCCATGGCCATAGGAGAGGTGCAGTGGCTGCTAGCTGACCTCTGGGCGGTGGGGATATCGAGGAGCGGCTGAATGGCGGGGACTCCTACAATACTGCCTGGGGACAGCTGGATGATGAGGGAGTGGGGAGATAAAGAGGAGGATGGATCCTCCAATCTACATTGTACTGTGTATGAGGGGATGGGGATGTGAGTAGTGCAGGAAGTATGTGTCAGGCAGGTGAGTGCATGTGTCAGGTAGGTGAGTGTAATGGTCAGGTAGGTGAGTGCATGTGTCAGGTATGTGAGTGCATGTGTCAGGTAGGTGAGTGTATGTGTCAGGTAGGTGAGTGCATGTGTTAGGTACGTGAGTGCATGTGTCAGGTAGGTGAGTGTATGTGTCAAGTAGGTGAGTGTAATGGTCAGGTAGGTGAGTGTAATGGTCAGTGTATGTGTCAGGTAGGTCAGTGTATGTTGCACAGTGTATTCTGAGCACAATGCATTCCTGAACTGTATTTGTACATTTTTGATCCCTTAGGGCTCATTCAGAGGGATGATCAGTCCCATCCTCTGTACAGAGCCGCTAGTAGGTTTAATTCTGTGTTGGCACTTTGAAAGAAAATAAGTAGGTTTTGTGTCGTGGTTTAGGCACTCGGGCTCAAAAAGGTTCACCATCACTGACCTATATCCATATATATCTTATAACTCCATAATATTTAAGTACCTAGGATGTCTCTAGGAGAGGCAACCAATGAACATAAAGAAGGAATGGCAGCTGTAGGTAATGAAACATATGCAAAAACTAAAATAAAAAACCTTAGTTAAGCTCAACCATCGCTACTGTGTGAATTAAGTTCTAACTCGCTGGATCAATTAAAACAGTATTTATTAATATCAAAATTGAAAAGGAAAAGTAATAAAGTAGTAATAAAAAGAAAAAAACAGCTTTCCTAAGTAGACCAATATTCAAATGGTGAGGAGAGACAAAAAGTGGGACTGAATTAGGGTCATGAAATAGTAGACCTGCGGAAGACCAGCACTGATATAATTTAATGAGGTAAGGAATGCAATAGTGACTCTATCCAGGGGTCAATACCCACAATAATCCATAATTCTGCTGTAGTATGGGGTTAAATTCCAGCTGTGGTATCCAAAATGTACAACACAGTTAATAGCCCAATTGGGCAATTCCAGAGTCTATAGTGGTCCAGAGGAGGTAAATTCCCAGTGAAATTGATCAGTTCGTAAGGTTACACATAGACTAGTGTCCTCCAAAGGCTGTTGCCTGAGAAACCTCCCTCACACCATAACTCAATATGGCTATTTAGTAGATAACACTGGTAGCCTGTCCATATAAACTGTATGTAACCATCTGTTGTCAGGATGTACGTATATAGCTGTATGTGGAAGACCCCCTGTATTTTAACAGTTACATGTTGTAGAGAGAATATACAGGCATACCCCACTTTTAAGTACACAATGGGGTTTATTTACTAAAGCTGGAAAGTGTAAAATCAGGCTCACTTCTGCATAGAAACCAATCAGCTTCCGGGTTTTATTACCAAAGCTTAATTGAACAAGCTGGGGTTAGAAGCTCATTGGTTTCTTTGCAGAGGTGAGCCTGATTTTGCACTTTCTAGCTTTAGTAAATAAACCCCATTGTGTAATTAAAAGTGGGGTATGCCTGTATTTATCAATTATCCTGGTAAGTGAAAAAGTCTTTTAGTCCATAAGCTGGTCATGCAGCATATAATCCCATTTTATGTATGAATTCTCCATGAGTTGAGGATTAGAGGTGGATAGGTATCCGTGCCCGACTGGCTTTGCTGATCACTGCCTGTTCCAGAGGCTAAGCTTGGAATAAACTTTGCTCAGTGCTTAACCAATTGCTTTATAAAGATATAATACAGTTAACAATATACATAAATCAGAACTCACCCTCAAAACAATGAAACTGGACATAAGCAAATCCTGGTGCATAGTACAGTGGTAGCTTTCTGAGTATCCACATGTGAATTTAAAGATAGCAGCATAAATGTACTGGAAACAAAGTAACTCACTAGTATGCAGACACCTGGAAACCAGGTGGAGGAGTCCAATGATGTTTTGGAGAGAGACATTTGCCTAAGTCAGATCCACCGTTGAGGTGAATCTGACTTGAGAACAGGGTTCGCCCCAAAACGGCATCAGTTTCCAGGTGTCCACCTACCACTGTATGGGCAGTTAATGAAGAGTGAAATTTACACTTCAAAAGTTGCATAATGAATTGGTGTTGTGTAAATATGAGTAATATAACAGTAGTAAAAACAGAACAGATATGAACATCTTCAGAAGCAAAAAAGTAATAAGAAATAATTAATAATTATTAATATTAAACACTATTTCCCTATTTCTTGTAAAAACTGAAGAATATAATTCAATGTACATACAGTAAAAATTTAAATAAAAGATACGGTATAATTTATATTTATGCTGATCTGTAAAAAAGCATGTTAACAAAGAGCATTTAAATCCAACACATCTAGCTTTACTTCCACGCCCTAAAACACTCAGTTGGGAAGTGTGACTCTGGTTCAGGTGTCTTGTGAGCCAATAGAAGATGCCTGTTATCTATGAGAGAAGCATACTGAAGGAAATCCCACTGCTGCAAAAACACTAGCTATAGAAAGCTTTCTGGACTACGACAGGTTGTTGCCATTTAAGCTGTTGCACAAACCAAACTACGCCATTTAAATTATGAATTTAAATTATGAATTTGTAGTAGTACTCTATCTGTTGCAAAGTTCATGTTAAGCAAATGATTTAACTGTTTGCTTGAAATATTTATTATGGCTCTCAGTGGACTAAGATGTTTCCTGAGGATTTCCTCACTTTGTTCAACTTCCTGTTTTAGGACAGAGATAGCATACGGAATTCACACAGACACAGATCACATGGTGATTCCGGAGAATTTAGAACATAAGGTATTCATCAAGTGTCAAACACTATTATTTAAAGCTCATGTTTTCAAACTGAAAAAACATAATTTTCAAATTAAATACATAAAGTTACATTATGCACTAGCCCTTACTCCTTTTGGAGAATGTATTTATTTTTGTATTAATAGGGGAGTAAATAATATTATTCCCTACCTATGCAGATGGGTGAAAAATTATTGATGACAAAAATAAAATTATCTAGTGGATCTGCCTGTTATAAAGTTGTGATAAACCAGTGAATAAAATATGTATGTGACACACCACACTCCCTATAATTAATTCCTTGATTTAAAGTGCATACAGTGCAAAAAATATAATGGAATATACAACCACCGCAATCACTCTAGTAGAAAGACATAAAATAAATAAAACACTGAATAATAAACACGGATGTGAATGAATAGTGATCAAACTTGTAAATCTCATTAACTCAATAATGAATCACAAATCAGTAATGTCCAAACAACAATAAGTGAATGATTTAAGTCCAATGAATCCCATCAAACATTTTCCAGTGAAGCAGTTATTTCATTAATCCAATAAATAGGTGACTGTAGAAATCCTCCACCAACACCAATCACTCAGCCTACTCACCAGATGGAGATGATCCCTATTACAGAGATCATAACAGCATTGGGATAAGATATTCTGAAGATCCGTCTCAGCAAGCCCGGTGGTACCTCCGATTGATTGCTTAAGGGGGATGGCCACACGAATCCGGATCACACATAAAACAAGGAACAATCTCCCATGGTGAAGTATATAATCAAAAATTTATTGATTAACCACTTAAGCCCCGGACCATTTTGCTAGCCAAAGACTAGAGCACTTTTTGCGATTCGGCACTGCGTCCCTTTAACTGACAATTGCACGGTCATGCGACGTGGCTCCCAAACAAAATTGACGTCCTTTTTTTCCCACAAATAGAGCTTTCTTTTGGTGGTATTTGATCACCTCTGCGGTTTTTATTTTTTGCGCTATAAACAAAAAAATAGCGACAATTTTCAAATAAACGCATTATTTTTTACTTTTTGCTATAATAAATATCCACAAAAAATATATAAAAAAACATTTTTTTTCCTCAGTTTAGGCCGATACGTATTCTTCTACATATTTTTGGTAAAAAAAATCGCAATAAGTGTTTATTGATTGGTTTGCGCAAAAGTTATAGCGTCTACAAAATAGGGGATAGTTTTATGGCATTTTAATTAATAATTTTTTTTTTTTACTAGTAATGGCGGCAATCAGCGATTTTTATCATGACTGCGACATTATGGTGAACACATCGGACAATTTTGAACACATTTTTGGGACCATTGGCATTAATACAGCGATCAATGCTAAAAAATTGCATTGATTACTGTAAAAATGTCACTGGCAGTGAAGGGGTTAACCACTGGGTGGAGTTGTAGGTGTTACGTGTGTCCTAGGGAGTGATTCTAACTGTGGGGGGGAGGGGCTGTGTGTGTGACACTACACTGATCTCCGCTCCCGATCACAGGGAGCAGAGATCAGTGAAAGTGTCACTAGGCAGAATGGGGAGATGCTTGTTTACATTAGCATCTCCCCATTCTTCCTCACCAGGAGAAAAAGAAAAAAGTTTGCATATGAGTAGAGGACATTTATCCAGGGGTGACCTCACTTTGCCTGTTATCTATTTCCACCATCAGCGCACTTATCTTCATTCGTTTCTTTTCCTCTTTTCATTTCTTTCATCCTTGTTACTGTCTCGGTGCGGCTCTCCTGCCACTGAGTATATATTTTTTCTGCTATACAGATATCGCAGATGCAGTGCACTTAAAAATTTGTCCAAAATCACAGTCTGGCATCCATGCAACATTTGATTGGATCTAATTACCTTTGGTGCCTCTCTAACATGGACTCATACCATTGGGTATGTGGTGTCATCAAACTTTTATTTATTATTTCATGAAGCAGTACATTTTTCTGTATATCATCTATTTATTCATTTACTTTTTTTATTTTCATTTTTGTTTGTATATTTATTTATATTTATTTACATTTCTTAAAAAAGTTTTTTCCAATACTATTTACGCTCCAAATGGATGTTTTGTCTGATATATCTCTTTGCATTTTTAGAATCAATATTTATGTAAATTTATCCAACTCTCTTCCCTGATGAAGGTATCTGAACACTGTATACCGGAAACGCGTCGGGCATTAGGGCACATTATCCCTTGGTGATTATACAGGATGATTTGTATTTGTACATGTTTTGTTTTCCATGTGATACATATTGTGTACTCTTGTTATGTGTAGACGATGCATGTTTTTTATTCTATATCATTAAAAGATTACATTTTATCATTGAGTTGGTGGTCTGTCAAAGTCCCATTTAGGGGGTTACCTTTTTTTGTTCTAAATATTAGGGATGGAACCACCATACTTTACATGTGACATGGTGGGAGTCTCTCTTTTTTCTTTTTTCCTCACTGTGAGACGATCGTGGGTATCACCGCGGACATCGGGTCCACGAGACCTGCGATCATGGTCACGGAGCTCCCGGCGGGCGCTCGCCCACAATACGCCTCTTAAACGGCAACGTACAAGTACGTTAATCTGCCTGTACATGCCCTTCTGCCGCAGTATATCTGAGTGAGGCGGTCGGGAAGCGGTTAAAAATGGCTCTTAAGAACAATCCAACAAGGAAAAATTTAAAAAATATACAGATGGACATGGGAACGCTGTATGCGCTCCATCTGTGTTCCACTGTGGGGGGAAGTGACGTATCACACTCGACCACAGCCAACCCATTTCATCAGCATGTCTGACGTCATCAGGGGTCACCAAGTCTAGTGTAAGGTTGTATAAAGGAAGATTCCTTTTTATCGATGTCATATGACTTTATACAGTGGGGGGGGAGATGAGTATTTCCACTTTAAAATTTCCCTTCTAGCATAAAAATCATAATAAAAAAAAAGTTTTATATATCTAGATATTAGACATTTGATATTATACTGTACATGATGGATACATTTAGATATGATAAATCTGTCTCTGGCTGAGATCATATAGGGTAAAAACTGTAACTATTCTTCCTTATCTTTCTCGGTCAACGATGGTATGTCAGGGTGCCATTTCTGGTACAAGGAAGTTATTCTAGGTATGATCACCACAGACATTTGGGAGCATAAAGAGGATGGTGGTTTAAAAAGACTATCCAGGATAAGTAAGCTTTCAATTGGGTATGATGACAGTGTGATTGGCCATGCCTGAGTTGCAGATAGCAGAAGAACATAGAGTTAGGTACCTGAATAATACGTTTATGTATATCGAAGGGTAGAAGAGAGCCCCATGGCATTATGTGCTGAAATTCTTTGATCCTATATCTAGCCCATAAATAGGGGTCTGGTATGGTGTGTAAATGAGAGAAATTGGGATTACCCCAGATGGGAGTATGCAGTGAGTAGGAGTCCTCAACTTTGTATTTTGCTCTGGCCTGGTGCCATACCACTACGGTTTTCATGGGGTTAGTGACATCAGGGTTAGAGCCAGGCCCTCCAAAGTGCAGTTTGCAAGGCTCTGAATAGAAACCCAGCAATGAAGCCTCCACGGTCACTGCTGCATTATATCGAGGCTGGGAGAGCCACCGGTGCACTGTAACAATGACAGCTGCCCTGTCAAAAAGTTTGGTAGGTACTGTATACATGCAGACCAAGATGGTTTTATAGGTTCCCAAGAAGCTCTGAACAACACTAGCAAAACTAACAGCTTCGGCTCAAAAATAGAATATTCCCACTTGCCTTTTATTGGTCGATGCAGAAATGATCTCCTAAGTTGGAGGTCCTTACTTCATTCTTTTTGCCAGATAAACCTAAGAGAGAAGTTGATTAACAAAATTATGGCTCTTTACACTACACCCTCCTCCCAGATACGTACAAATGGTTCCTTATCAGCCCCCTTCAAGATCTTTAATGGCACAAGACAAGGCTGCCCATTGTCTCCCCTTCTCTATGTGGTAGTGGTGATCTACAACAACCCCTCCATAAAGAGGGTTACCATTAAAGGCGCTGAATATAAAATGGCCGTCTAAGCATATGATGTTTTTTTATATATCACCTCACCCAGAACTAGTATTCCCTCTATTCTGAAAGAATTTCGCTTATTTGGTTGGTTTAACAACTTTAAAGTTAACCTGACTAAGTCAGGAATGCTAAATGTTTCTATACCTAAATTGGAAGTTTCATCTCTTACATCCTCTTTTCCATTTAAATGACAGCCAAGTACTGTAAAATACTTAGGCATCAAAATCCCTATGAACCTTTCTTCCATTTTCATTTTAAATAATGCTTCTATTAATGTGAATAAGGACCGACTTCAAAACCTGGGTATCTATGTCTGCTTGGTTTGGTAGAATTAATGCTGTTAAGATATTCTCCTGAAATATTTGTACCTCTTCCAGACCCTCCTTATCAGCTTATTGAGGTCCTTCTTTACCAAGCTCAATAACCTTTTATTACAATTCATTTGGAAGACACCCAAACCCTGACTAAGCTGAAAAATGTTATGCCGACAAAAGGAGGGTGTGGTTTTACCAGATTTTGAGGCTTATTATAATACTGTTTTGCTTTTACGCATTTTAGATTGGTTTCATTGGTTGAAGAACACACAATGGGTCCAGCTGGGAATGGACTCCATCCCAAGGCCATTCTATGGATTCCTCTTCGGCATATTGGGCCACATTCCTTGTGGCTTCCACTGACTCATAATGTTCTTTGTTATTGGCACTGCAATCTTCAGCCATTTTCCTTATAGTCATTACCAAGCCCCCTCATTCCACTGCTGTACAATCCATTCTTTCCAATTGGCCTCCAATCGTACACTTATGTAAACTGAGGCATATCCTTCTGGCCCTAACTTAGACACATTCTGGCTGGTGATTCCTTACTGACATTCTCACAGCTATGGCTCTTCATTAGAACTCTAAGGGCCTTTGGTTTTCCTATCTTCAACTGCAGAGCTTTTACTGCTCTGTCCTCCCCAGAATGGCAGTACATCAACCCTCACATCATTCAAACAGATTTGTACTTCTAAAACCAGACTAAATTGTCACACTAAACAGCGCTAATGTTGAGCAATAGTATGATAAACATGTGGCCAACTACACATGCAAAAAGAAAGTCCTTTAAAAGAAAATTCCTTAAAAAGAAAAGTGATGCAGAGTTCAGAGTGTAGTTCATAAAGCGTTCATCAGGTGATCATGAAAAAATTCCTCAACGTGCACCTTCCACCGATCACTCCAGATTCCACCCAGTGCGAACACACTCCCCTCAGGGGGTTAAACTCACCAGAGCTGGAAAGTAATAAAGCATTCAAAATAGTACTTCACACCAGCAGCTGCTGTTAACACCACTCCGGAGGGATCATAAATGTTCAGGGCTCACAATAAGTCAAAAAAACAAAGAAAGAGACGCACATAGCGTAATCCTGTTTATTGACTGTAATCCCTTCCAACACATACATACTCCCCCCTTCAATAAATATACGTACATCAATAATCTTTAATAAACTTGCAATCAATCAAGCAGGTAGTGAGGAGCGTTTACTTCACCGCAACAAGCCAGTACCGCTATACAGAAGACGTTGTCCACTTCCTGGTTGTGTAGCTGGCTATGGTGGAGTGCACACGTCACTTCCTACGTCGTGTAAGCCACGCCGTGACGCGTTTCGTCATATCCTGACTTCGACAGAGGGCGTGGCTACACGACGCACTGATCGGCTTATATTTCCCTCTTCACCCCGCTTAGCCAATCACAGCACGACGTAGGTGCCGGCGGGTGCACGTCGCCAACCCCAGTCACCACTGACGGCTTATTACAGGAGGAGGAGAGGGACAATAAGACTCTGCACATTTTAAAAAAACATTAAATGTAAACACTTCAGAATATGTAGATCTACATACCCGCCAGCCATACAGGCCAGTCCCTAGGTATATAAATCGGCATTATACACTGTCCAAACGGGGCACAGTGAGCTAAACTATTACCTAGCAACCCTCATCATTATGCTAGCAGGTATACTGATAAAAAGACTTATGTCATTCACTGTGCATAGATTACAGGTAATAATGTTCACCATATTCCCATTAAAATAAAGAATATACCAAATAAAAGCAAACATTCGTATTCACAGAATACAAATGTACATAGTTAAAAACAGCAGGAAATATAAATAACGATAAATTAAAGGGAAAACACTTGCAATCACTAAATTTTCACTGTTACAAAGTGTCTCCCACATAATAATTTAGACAACGCAGCCAAATGTTAATTTAGACAGCTCAACTTAATACTGGAGAAATAAGAATATAATTATAAAAGATACATATATATATGGATAGCATATAGCCATAGAAAAAATATATCTATATAATAAGAAGATATCACTGCTAGAGGCATTGGCAAAAAAACCCACTATGCTACTCATAGATATTAGTAAGCACTTATGAAACAGTTAATATCGAGATCCACGTTTAACCCCTTTGGCGATAATGTGTCTGCCAAGAAGATCCACTGGGTCTCTCTCCTAGACAGGTCTCAAACTAAATTAGAACCCCTCCATTTTGGTTTTAAATGATCCACACCCCAAAATTTAAGGCCCGATGGATCTTGGTTATGTTTTAGTTTGAAATGGAGTGATACATTGTGGTGTTTGAAACCTATTTTTATGTTTGCTATATGTTCTGCAATCCTGACCCTCAAAAGCCTCTTAGTGCGTCCTATATAAATAAGACCACAAGGGCATTGCATAGCATAGACCACAAAGGCCGTGTTGCACGTAATAAATTTGTTTATGGTAAATTCTTTACCATTTGAAGTGGACATAAAGCTTTCCAAAGCCCTCATTGGTCTATCCACTTCCCTGCATGCGCGGCACCTCCTACAACTAAAAAAACCTTTTCTATCCCAAAAGGACAAGGGTCTAGAAGGAGGGTCCAACACTTTCCGCACTACTTTGTCCGCAAAACTTTGGGATCTTCTGTAGATGAATTTGGGCCTACAGGGTAACACTGGACACAACGTTTTATCCATACGTAAAACATGCCAGTGGGCATTAAAAATGTCTTCCACCTCCCTATACTGAGAGTGAAAGCCCAAAATGAAACTCCATTCATGGTTGTTCGTATTTTGAACTCCTGGTACTTCTAAAAAAGAGTCTCTAGGTCGTACAGCCAATTCATGAATAGTGGAGTCCAGTGCTTCCTCCAAATATCCCTTTTCCATAATCTTTTTCTTAATAATCTGGGCCTGCAACATAAAATCAGCATCGTCCGAACAGTTCCTTTTCACTCTAGTGAATTGTCCCTTAGGTATATTTTTTAACCACTTAGGGTGATGTCCACTATTAACTGGTAGGTAGCTGTTGGAATCTGTAGGCTTGAAATAAACTTTGGTCCCCAGTCTATTCCCTTGTCTAAAGATATTCACATCCAAGAAATGAATATCACTCTGACTGAATTCGCTGGTCAGTTTGATATTATTAGCGTTAGAATTGAGCTCATTCAGAAACTCTTGTAAACTCTCACTAGACCCTTCCCAAATAAAAAACAGGTCATCAATATACCTTTTGTATAACAAAAGTTGGGTACGGGTGGCAGAAAATATCGATTTATCCTCCCATTCCCACATAAACAAATTTGCTATACTCGGGGCGAATTTTGCCCCCATAGCAACGCCTCTACGCTGGGAGAAGAACTGATCATCAAACCAAAAAAAGTTGTGGCTTAAACAAAAGTCTAGCGCATTCCTAATAAAAACTTTTTGGTTATGTGGCAAATCATCCCACTGACAAAGGGCCCAATTGAGGGCTAGGAGGGCATCATCATGTTGTATGATTGAATTCAGAGATGCCACATCCGCCGTTACCAAGTACAGCTCTTGCTTCCCTGTTAGATCAACCTGTTGTAGGATCTGTAGGAGACTCTTAGTATCCTTAAGATACGCCTTAGTGTGTATGACACTATCTTGAAGAAAGTGGTCAAGGTATTGACCCATCCGAGACGTGATGGAGCCAATCCCATTGACTATCGGTCTCCCTGGAGGCTTCTTCAGATCCTTATGTATCTTAGGCAAGGTATAAATCTTGGGGATTCTGCTATCACTCGGCACAAGATACCTTCTTTCTCTGTTAGACAGAACTCCCGTTGAGTAGCCCATTTCAACTAAATTCCTAAGATCCTTTTCATATTGTGCAGTAGGGTCTTTTGTTAATTTTACATATGTCTCGCCATCATTCAGCATCTCAGTAAGTTGATTCAAATAAAAATCCTTATTTAAAATCACTACCCCCCCCTTTATCAGCCGGCCTAATGACTATCTCCTTCCTTTTTTCAAGCAAGGAGATCCCATCCATAATGTGCTGGGGATTGACATTCTTTTTCGGCACTAGCTGCTCCAAATCGCGCATCACCAACCCTTTAAACACCTCAATGTGTTGATTAGCGCTATTAAGGGGATTAAAGAGGGACTTATTCCTCAGTCCACTATCCATAGGCCCTGAGATATTCATAGCAACGGGTCGGGGATCCTTGTTTAGAAAATATTTCTTGATGTTTACTTTCCTCATATACCTATGTATATCAATAAAAACATCAAACTTGTTAATGGGCCTTTTCAGGCCACACTTCAAACCCAGATGTAAAATGTTAGTTTCTTTGTGGGATAAAATCGCATCACAGGGAAGCAAGAGCTGTACTTGGTAACGGCAGATGTGGCATCTCTGTATTCAATCATACAACATGATGATGCCCTCCTAGCCCTCAATTGGGCCCTCTGTCAGCGGGATGATTTGCCACATAACCAAAAAGTTTTTATTAGGAATGCGCAAGACTTTTGTTTAAGCCACAATTTTTTTGGTTTGATGGTCAGTTCTTCTCCCAGCGTAGAGGCGTTGCTATGGGGGCAAAATTCGCCCCGAGTATAGCAAGTTTGTTTATGGGGGAATGGGAGGATAAATCGATATTTTCTGCCACCCGTACCCAACTTTTGTTATACAAAAGGTATATTGATGACCTGTTTTTTATTTGGGAAGGGTCTAGTGAGAGTTTACAAGAGTTTCTGAATGAGCTCAATTCTAACGCTAATAATATCAAACTGACCAGTGAATTCAGTCAGAGTGATATTCATTTCCTGGATGTGAATATCTTTAGACAAGGGAATAGACTGGGGACCAAAGTTTATTTCAAGCCTACAGACTCCAACAGCTACCTACCAGTTAATAGTGGACATCACCCTAAGTGGTTAAAAAATATACCTAAGGGACAATTCACTAGAGTGAAAAGGAACTGTTCGGAGGATGCTGATTTTATGTTGCAGGCCCAGATTATTAAGAAAATGTTTATGGAAAAGGGATATTTGGAGGAAGCACTGGACTCCACTATTCATGAATTGGCTGTACGACCTAGAGACTCTTTTTTAGAAGAAGTACCAGGAGTTCAAAATACGAACAACCATGAATGGAGTTTCATTTCGGCTTTCACTCTCAGTATAGGGAGGTGGAAGACATTTTTAATGCCCACTGGCATGTTTTACGTATGGATAAAACGTTGTGTCCAGTGTTACCCTGTAGGCCCAAATTCATCTACAGAAGATCCCATAGTTTTGCGGACAAGGTAGTGCGGAAAGTGTTGGACCCTCCTTCTAGACCCCTGTCCTTTTGGGATAGAAAAGGTTTTTTTAGTTGTAGGAGGTGCCGTGCATGCAGGGAAGTGGATAGACCAATGAGGGCTTTGGAAAGCTTTACGTCCACTTCAAATGGTAAAGAATTTACCATAAACGAATTTATTACGTGCAACACGGCCTTTGTGGTCTATGCTATGCAATGCCCTTGTGGTCTTATTTATATAGGACGCACTAAGAGGCTTTTGAGGGTCAGGATTGCAGAACATATAGCAAACATAAAAATAGGTTTCAAACACCACAATGTATCACTCCATTTCAAACTAAAACATAACCAAGATCCATCGGGCCTCAAATTTTGGGATGTGGATCATTTGAAACCAAAATGGAGGGGTTCTAATTTAGTTTGAGACCTGTCTAGGAGAGAGACCCAGTGGAACTTCTTGGCAGACACATTATCGCCAAAGGGGTTAAACGTGGATCTCGATATTAACTGTTTCATAAGTGATTACTAATATCTATGAGTAGCGTAGTGTTTTTTTTGCCAATGCCTCTAGCAGTGATATCTTCTTATTATATAGATATATTTTTTCTATGGATATATGCTGTCCATATATATATGTATCTTTTATAATTATATTCTTATTTCTCCAGTATTAAGTTGAGCTGTCTAAATTAACATTTAGCTGCGTTGTCTAAATTATTATGTGAGAGACAACTTTGTAACAGTGAAAATTTAGTGATTGCAAGTGTTTTCCCTTTAATTTATCATCATAAATCGTGACATACCAAAATCAACAAAGTGATCATAGTAACACACTAAAAACAGCGCTAGTGTTGAGCTAAACGGATAATGTGGCCAACTACACATGCAAAAAAAGTCCTTCAAGAGAGAAGAGCAGTAAGAATAATGGTTCAGATAGTGTCCATAGGTGATCAAAGTAGAAAAGTTCAGCGTGCACCTTCCACCGATCCATCCACTTCCACCCTGTGAGAACACACTCCCCTCAGGGGGTTAAACTCACCAGAGCCTAGTAATAATAAGCATCCAAGAAAGGGGAAATCCTAGCCACCAGCCACTGTCAGCTACCCTCCAGAGGAATCCAAGATGGTCAGGGCTCATAAATCACCAAACTCATGGCTTCTGCATTCCTTCATCCTATCTGACACACATCAGCCGGAGGAAGGAGCCTGGTAATGATTTAATGGTTTACCAGGCTCCTCCCTCCGGCTGATGTGTGTCAGATAGGATGAAGGAATGCAGAAGCCATGAGTTTGGTGATTTATGAGCCCTGACCATCTTGGATTCCTCTGGAGGGTAGCTGACAGTGGCTGGTGGCTAGGATTTCCCCTTTCTTGGATGCTTATTATTACTAGGCTCTGGTGAGTTTAACCCCCTGAGGGGAGTGTGTTCTCACAGGGTGGAAGTGGATGGATCGGTGGAAGGTGCACGCTGAACTTTTCTACTTTGATCACCTATGGACACTATCTGAACCATTATTCTTACTGCTCTTCTCTCTTGAAGGACTTTTTTTGCATGTGTAGTTGGCCACATTATCCATTTAGCTCAACACTAGCGCTGTTTTTAGTGTGTTACTATGATCACTTTGTTGATTTTGGTATGTCACGATTTATGATGATGTCTCTGCAATTTTAAACGGCTGCTTCTTTGTTTAGTCTCATTTGAGACCTCTGTCACTTAACATTTTAGTGTCATTTTTACATATTTATTTAGTTCCCTGTTTTTCTCTCATTCATTACTGCTCTGGTACTGCTAGGGCACTTGGCGCTGAGTGGTGTATTTTTGGGCCTGTAAATACACCCTTTTACATTTTTCCCTTTAATTTATCGTTATTCATATTTCCTGCTGTTTTTAACTATGTACATTTGTATTCTGTGAATACGAATGTTTGCTTTTATTTGGTATATTCTTTATTTTAATGGGAATATGGTGAACATTATTACCTGTAATCTATGCACAGTGAATGACATAAGTCTTTTTATCAGTATACCTGCTAGCATAATGATGAGGGTTGCTAGGTAATAGTTTAGCTCACTGTGCCCCGTTTGGACAGTGTATAATGCCGATTTATATACCTAGGGACTGGCCTGTATGGCTGGCGGGTATGTAGATCTACATATTCCGAGGAGTTTACATTTAATGTTTTTTTAAAATGTGCAGAGTCTTATTGTCCCTCTCCCCCTCCTGTAATAAGCCGTCAGTGGTGACTGGGGTTGGCGACGTGCACCCGCCGGCACCTACGTCGCGCTGTGATTGGCTAAGCGGGGTGAAGAGGGAAATATAAGCCGATCAGTGCGTCGTGTAGCCACGCCCTCTGTCGAAGTCAGGATATGACGAAACGTGTCAGGGCGTGGCTTACGCGATGTAGGAAGTGACGTGTGCGCTCCACCATAGCCAGCTACACAACCAGGAAGTGGACAACGTCTTCTGTATAGCGGTACTGGCTTGTTGCGGTGAAGTAAACGCTCCTCACTACCTGCTTGATTGATTGCAAGTTTATTAAAGATTATTGATGTACGTATATTTATTGAAGGGGGGTGTATGTATGTGTTGGAAGGGATTACAGTCAATAAACAGGATTACGCTATGTGCGTCTCTTTCTTTGTTTTTTTGACTTATTGTGAGCCCTGAACATTTATGATCCCTCCGGAGTGGTGTTAACAGCAACTGCTGGTGTGAAGTACTATTTTGAATGCTTTATTACTTTCCAGCTCTGGTGAGTTTAACCCCCTGAGGGGAGTGTGTTCGCACTGGGTGGAATCTGGAGTGATCGGTGGAAGGTGCACGTTGAGGAATTTTTTCATGATCACCTGATGAACGCTTTATGAACTACACTCTGAACTCTGCATCACTTTTCTTTTTAAGGGATTTTCTTTTAAAGGACTTTCTTTTTGCATGTGTAGTTGGCCACATGTTTATCATACTATTGCTCAACATTAGCGCTGTTTAGTGTGACAATTTAGTCTGGTTTTAGATTATTTTTAATACACTGTTTTTACATTTTATGGAGTGATTTTTAAACAGCTACTCTCCCTGCCTTAGGGCTTTTATCTCTTTACATGTTTGTAGATTGGGTTTTACTTATATATATATGAATTTTATTTGGATTTTTATATATATTAATTTTTTTCTGCATTGAGAATAGTATCGTGACCTGGCGCTGAGTGGTGTATCTGCAGGCCTGGTGAAAACACCTATTTTTCCAGATTTGTACTTCTACCTCACCTTCCTATCGACCCATCTCCAAACTATACTGCTTAATTTCATTGACCTTATTTTCTGGTGTCCTCCTTACACAGACAAAGGGGCCACCAAGCTCAACCTCTGATTGCTGACGACGACTGGTGATACATTTTTCTTAATATGCACAAATTATCTATGTCATGTATCACCCAGGAACATACCTTTAAACTACTCTCACAATTGTACTTTACTCCCTATATATTATATCAGCCCATCCCACTTAGATGCATATTGGCGATGTCAGGCCTTTCCTGGCACTTTTATCCATATTTGGAGGTCTTGCTGCCCTATACACAGGCTCTGTGACTTTTTCTTTACCCTGTACAATTTAATTACCCAGAAACCAATCTCTGATACTCCCAAACTTGCCTGCTCACCCTGTTGCCACAATCATTACCGTGGGTGAAAAACTCACTCCTTCAATTTTTCGACTTTGCAGTAAGACACATGATCCCTAGGCACTGGGAATTCAATACCGCCCCTTCATTCCCTGAATGGCTGGAAACTTTTAGCGACCTTATGCACATGGAAGAATTGGTGGCTGAGGACAAGAAAACAGATCTATTTGGCTTGGATAATGTTTATAAGTTCACCTAAACTGCAGGACTTCCTAGTGGGTCTTTGCTAAGGACTACTTCTATGCTCTCTCGTATCCAACTACACATTTTTCTACTTTGCCCCACAACATTTTACATAATTGCAGGGATCCATTCCCCTCTCCCCCCCCCATGCTAACTATATCCTCTGGTGAACAACAATGAGAAAATCTTTTACTGACCTTAACCACTTCAGCCCCGGAAGATTTTACCCCCTTCCTGACCAGAGCACTTTTTGCGATTCGGCACTGCGTCGCTTTAGCTGACAATTGCACGGTTGTGCGATGTTGTACCCAAAGAAAATTGTCATCCTTTTTTTCCCACAAATAGAACTTTCGTTTGGTGGTATTTGGTCACCTCTGCGGTTTTTATTTTTTGTGCTATAAACAAAAAAAAGCGAAATTTTTTGAAAAAAAAAAGCAATGTTTTTTTATTTTTTGCTATAATAAATATCCCCAAAAATATATAAAAAGACAAATTTCTCAGTTTAGGCCGATATGTATTCTTCTACATATTTTTGGTAAAAAAAATTGCAACAAGCGTTCATTGATTGGTTTGCGCAAAAGTTATAGCGTCTACAAAATAGGGAATAAATTTATGGCATTTTTATTATTCATTTTTTTTATTAGTAATGGCGGCGATCTGCAATTTTTATCGTAACTGTGACATTGTGACGGACACACTGGACACTTTTGACACTATTTTGGGACCTTTGTCATTTATACAGTGATCAGTGCTATAAAAAATGCACTGATTACTGTGTAAATGATACTGGCAGGGGAGGGGTTAAACACTAGGGGGTGATCAAGAAGTTAAGTGTGTCCTAGGGAGGTGTTCTAACTGTAGGGGGGGTGGGCTACCACTGACATGACAGCGATCACTGCTCCCGATGACAGGGAGCAGTGGATCTCTGTCATGTTACAAGGCAGAACAGGGAAATGCCTTGTTTACAAAAGCATCTCCCCGTTCTGCCTCTCCACACCGCAGTCGTGGGACGCCGAGTTCCGGGGACTCGCGGGCACGCTTCTGTGCGTGTGGCGTGCGCCCGATAGGTGGCAAATTCAAAGGGACGTACAGGTACGCCCATTTGCCTGCCTGTGCAATTCTGCTGACGTACATCTGTGTGCGGCAGTCGACAAGGCTTACCCTCTCCCCCATTTACCCTCTTTCTTATAATGTTCTCTGTCAATGGGATATCATCCTTTTGATGTATGGTCCAGTACTTTGATCCTATTTTGTTTCTTTTGGTCTAGTATACAGGTAAGAGGGTCTTCCTCAAAATATGTGCATCATTGAACATTTAGAATTCTATTGATATTTTGTATATACTCATGTGTTAATGTACTTTTGATAAATGTCAGTCGCCTATGTGACTGTGTCGTTTTTAATTTCTAGTGACTATATTTGCAGTACTTTTTAAAAGTCTCCTGAAGAAGCCAAAGTCTGACGAAACATGTAAACCTGAAGTTACTGCACCTTTACCACCATCGCATGGATACTGTATGATGGTTTTATATCTGTTATCTTGTTTTTAAAAAAATGTTAAAATAAAACTTGATTTTTTTTTTACAAAATATGTGTTTTTGGCACCTTTAAAATCCCATTTCCCCTCATCCATGTTTTGATCACTAAGGGATGGGGTGCCTATGACTCCCTGACACCCAGCAGCCTTATCACCGAATATTTATGTCAGTGCCCTTACCTGACATAAAGCAAGTTTAGTCGTCATGAACCAGAGTAGAAGTCACATCCCCAATCTAATGGCTAGGATCTTGTCAAATCCTTGGCCTCTGTTTTTCAGAGGTAGATGCTGTGGTACGAGCTGCACAGAGTTGGATCCTTCCCAGGTTTAGGGATGACCACTATTATAGCCTCTGACATAGATAGAGGATATACCTCAGCCTCCAAGGCTTCGGTCAGAGTGCAATGGAGACATTGAGACAAAGATTCAGCATACATCTTAAAAAACTCCACCAGCAGTTCATCAGAGCCCAACGTCTTTCCAGATTGGAGATCGATTATAGCCTGTTGTACCTCACCCAAGAAAATTGGTTATCCAAGCTAGCACTCTGAGCATTGGAAGGTCAATGTTCTCCAGATAGCTGCATAATTCAACGTTATCTATCTAGCCCTAGATGCATAAAGGGTAAGTAAGGATTAGTAAACGGCTCATTAATAGGAATATTAATAAGAACGGGATTAATTACAAAGTACCTTACGAATCCTGTTTTTTTAAATTCCATAAAATTCCAGAAATTCATAATGAACACAACTTCACACTATTCAGTAAATAAAAAAACATTTAATACTCCTTAGGTCCTTAGTTTGTTAAAATGATTGTAAACCCATAACTTTTTTCTTTAACCACCTCAATACAGTGCACTTACACCCCCTTCCTGCCCAGACCAATTTTCAGCTTTCAGCGCTCTCACACTTTGAATGACAATTACTCAGTAATGCAACATTGTACCCATATGAAATTTGCATCCTTTTTTTCACACAAATAGAGCTTTCTTTTGGTGGTATTTAATCACTAGTGGGTTTTTTATTTTGTGCTATAAATAAAAAAGTCCGTACATTTTGTGAAAGAAATACCTTTTTCTTTGTTTCTGTCATAAAATTTAGCAAATTAGTCATTTTTCTTCATAAATTTTGGCCAAAATTTATACTGCTACATATCTTCGGTAAAAATAACCCAAATAAGTGTAAATTATTTGGTCTTTGTGAAAGTTATAGAGTCTACAAACTATGGTTCCAATCACTGAAAATTGATCACATCTGATCACACCTGATGTACAGAAGGCCTATCTCATTTTTTGAGATACTAACAAGTCAGGAAAGTACAAATACCCCCCAAATGACCCCTTTTTAGAAAGTAGACATTCCAAGGTATTAAGTAAGTAGCATGGTGAGTTTTTTTAAGTGATTTCTCTCACAGAGCATATGCATACAACAAATTACACCCCAAAATACATTCTGCTACTCTTCCTGAGTATGGCGATACCACATGTGTGAGACTTTTACACAGCCTGGCCACATACAAGGGCCCCATATTGAAGTAGCATCTTCAGGCGTTCTACGAACATAAATGACACATCTCATTTCTCAACCACCTATTACACTTTTGAAGGGCCTGGAGCACCAGGACAATGGAATTGCCCCCAAAATGACCCCATTTTGGAAAGCAAACACCCCAACATATAATCTATGAGGCATAATGAGTCTTTTGAACGGTTCATTTTTCCCAGAAGTTTTTGGAAAATGTGGAAAAAAAATGAAAACGCATTTTTTTTACAATGTATCAGATATTTCCAACACATAGCATATACATAGCAAAGATGACAACCCAAAATACATTCTTCTACTCCTCCTGAGTATGGCGATACCACATGTGTGAGCCTTTTACACAGCCTGGCCACATACAGAGGCCCAACATCCAAGTAGCACCATCAGGCATTCTAGGAGCATAAATGACATATATAATTTCCTGGCAACCTATCATTTTTGAAGGCCCTTCATATTTCTAACACATAGCATGTACATACCTGGAATTACAATCCAAAATAAATTATATTGCGGAAAGGGTAAAAAAAAAAGCATTACCTGTGCTTTTAGTAGTATCCACAGAGCAGAGCACTGGTCCAGGCAGCAGGCAGGGATGTGCTTAGCAACGGCAATAGTAATTATCCAGGCAGCAGGCAGGAATATTGTCTATAATCAGCACAAGGATATTGTCAGCACAGCATAGTCCATAGAAATTGTCAAGGCAGAGACAGCCAGCACAGCCATAATATTGGTCCTGGTACACTATTACCTGGAGACACTCATTGTACCACTCTCCAGCCCTTCATAAACATACTGCCTTTTGCTACAGCTAATTATTTGCATAGTCCAGGTAGCGGTGTGGTCCGTTCATGCGGCAGGCAGAGGCATGATGGCAGTAAGTCAGCATCAGGCTGAGGGCCGCAATCAGGTAAGACCTGTGCACAGGGGCACAGGGGTAGAGGCTTCGACCCACCCAAATCTCTGTGAAGCCTCTGGACTCCAGACCCTAATCTGGAAATTCTGAAACCCGGAGAAAACAAAAAAAAAATTGTTTTTTCCATCCGGAAAAACAATTCCGGGCCCCTCACATATGTGAGACCCCTGTGTACTACAGTAGCAGGGCAACAAATCAGTCCAAGCGGTAGGCAAAAGCATAGTCCATAAAACAGGCCAGGGTCAGTTCACATGCAAGCAGTCCAAGTGGTGGGCAGTAGCGTAGTTGATAAAACAGGCCAGGGTCAGTTCACATGGAGGCAGTCCAAACGGTAGGCAGAGGCATAGTCACAAAACAGGCCAGGGTCAGTTCATGTGGCAGCAGTCCAAACGGTAGGCAGAGGCATAGTCAAAAAACAGGCCAGGGTCAGTTTACATGGAAGCAGTCCAAACGGTAGGCAGAGGCATAGTCAAAAAACAGGCCAGGGTCAGTTAACGTGGAAGGCAGTGGCATGGTTATTTGGGGAAGCATGGAAAATGGTCAGCACAGATGATGAAAATGGGGAAATGGTTAAAAATATGGGCTAATATTTTTGGGATGCATGATAAAGTTGGAAGCATTCACCAATGCACAGGCCAGGTTGGGAAGGACACTGGGGACAATGGTAGCTGGTATCTTTTCTAAATCCTCTTTTGGTGCACACGCAACATTTTCTTTGCCGTCTTCGGCCTGCTTCAGATGGTGGAATGTTGAAGGGGAAGTGACGCTCATGAAGTCGGCAAACAGCCTCAGAGCGAAGGTCTTCAGGGGGGGGTCTTTGGTGATAGATGAGGAACGTAACAACTTCTTCTATGAATTGTAGGAAGGGGGGGGGCTTTCTGTGGATTTGGTGTAGACTACATAGGAATTATAAATGGCAAAATGTATGAGATAAATTTCTACCTTCTTGTACCAGAATCGGGACCTCCTTATCGACAAATAGGGCTGAATCATTTGATCATTGAAATCCACCCCCCCCCATGTAGAGATTATAATTTTGGACACATACTGGCTTTTCAATGGGACCTCTTCTTCTTTGAACCTCAATTGTAGTGTCGTCATGGATGGTGGACATCATGTGCACGTCCCTTTTATCCTTCCACCTCAAGGCCAGCACTTCGTTGCATCTCAATGCTGCTCTTTCCCCCCTTAGCAACTTTTTGTTTGCTATAGATTGTGGGAAGCCATTCCTATTTTTTCTGGAGGTTTCGCAGGCCAGGGTTTTTGCAATGTATAGGTGTTTGAAAAGAGGCAGGCCAGTGTAGAAATTGTCGAGGTATATGTGATATCCTTTGTTCGGAAGTGGGTATCCATACAATCTTTCCAGTTGTGCCCATGTAGGCCGGGCACTCAGGGGGCTGGAGCTGGGAATCTTTTCCTTCATATATGCGGAACGCATACAAATATCCCGTGGCTCTCTCACAGAGCTTGTATAATTTTACTCCGTATCTGGCCCTTTTGCTAGGAATATATTGCTTTACTCCTAGCCGGCCTGAAAAGGGTACCAGGGACTCATCGACACATATATTCTGATTGGGGACATAGAGTTCTGCAAATTGTTGGGAAAAGAAATTTATCAGTGGGCGAAGTTTATATAATTTGTGGTAATTTGGATGATTGGGGGGAGGGCACTGGGTGTTGTTGCTAAAATGAAGAAAGCGCATTATCATTTCGTATCGGGACCTGGCCATTATGGCAGAATAAATGGGTATGTTGTGGATGGGGTTGGTGGACCAGTAGGCATGTCCTTCATTTTTTTTTGTAAGCCCCATGTTTAGGGTGAGGCCCATAAACAATTTTAACTCCTCCAAATTCAGATCTCTCCACTCAAATGGATGGGCATAGGATGATTGGGGGTTGTTGGCAATATATTGCTGGGCATATAAATTTGTCTGGTCCACAATGAATTGCAGCAAAGTGTCGGGCAAAAACAGATAAAAAAAATCAATCGCTGTGAAATTTTGGTTGTTGGCCTGTACACCTGGCTGTGCTGTGAATGGGGGAATAATTGGTGATCCCGAGTCGGATGGCAGTCATGTTGGGTTGGCAAGACCATCTGGCATATATGTAGAGGCCCTGGCTCTTGGGGGACGTGACACTCCAGTAGTTGGGGGAATTGAATTTCCTGTGCTGGTACTCAGGCGTGATGTGGCAGCACTGGTACTGGGCATTTGTTCCTGGGGCCTATCTCTGGCGGCAGTGCTGGTACTGGGCATTTGTTCCCTGGGCCTATCGCTGGCGGTAGCGCTGGTACTGGGCCTGGGAATTTGTTCTTGGGGCCTATTGCTGGTGGCAGCGCTGGTACTGGGCCTTGGAATATAATCCTGGTTTCCAGAGTGCCGTGCCCTTTTAGGAGGGACCCATTCTTCCTCTGAATCATTTGCCGATTCACTATTGGGTTCAAATGCCGAATTTGATTCGGAATCAGAATTGGAATCTGATGAGAACTCCCCGTTGCTCTCATCAGTCATGGAGAGGATCTGGGACGCCTCCTCACTGGTGTATAATCTTTTGGACATGACGCTGATGGCTGTGTGACAGGTGGCAGATGACAGTCACTGATGGGCTGTGAGATGGGTAGCAGGTGACGTTCACTGATAGGTGATGACGGTGTGACAGGCGATGGTCACTGATGGGTGACAGGCCACGGATGGTGACGGGTGATGGTCACTGATGGGTGATGGTCACAGATGGGTGACAGGCCACGGTCACTGATGGGTGATGGGTGCACCGCTGACGGTCACTGATAGGTGACAGGTAATGGCTGACGTCACTGATGGGTGACGTGTAATCGCTGACGTCACTGATGGGTGACGGGTAATCGCTGACGTCACTGATGGGTGACGGGTGATGGCTGATGGTCACTGATGGGTGACGGGTGATGGCTGATTGTCACTGATGGGTGACAGGTGATGGCTGACGGGTGATGGGTGACGGCTGACATCACTGATGGGTGACGGGTAATGGCTAACGGTCACTGATGGGTGACGGGTAATGGCTGACATCACTGATGGGTGACGGGTGATGGCTGATGGTCACTGATGGGTGACGGGTGATGGCTGACGGTCACTGATGGGTGACGGCTGACGGCTGACGGTCACTGATGGGTGACGGGTAATGGCTGACGGTCAGTGATGGGTGACGTGTAAAGGCTGACATCACTGATGAGTGACGGGTGATGGCTGATGGGTGACGGGTGATGGCTGACGGTCACTGATGGGTGACAGGTGTTGGCTGACAGGTGACGGCTGATGGTCACTGATGGGTGACGCTGATGGCTGACAGGTGACGGCTGACGGTCACTGATGGGTGACGGGTGATGGCTGATGGGTGATGGCTGATGGTCACTGATGGGTGAAGGGTGATGGCTGACAGGTGACGGCTTACGGTCACTGATGGGTGACGGGTGATGGCTGATGGGTGACGGGTGATGGCTGATGGTCACTGATGGGTGACGGGTGATGGCTGACAGGTGACAGCTGACGGTCACTGATGGGTGACGGGTGATGGCTGACAGGTGACGGCTGACGGTCACTGATGGGTGACGGGTGATGGCTGATGGTCACTGATGGGTGACGGGTAATGGCTGACGGTCAGTGATGGGTGACGGGTAATGGCTGACGTCACTGATGAGTGATGGGTGATGGCTGATGGGTGACGGGTGATGGCTGACGGTCACTGATGGGTGACGGGCGTTGGCTGACAGGTGACTGCTGACGGTCACTGATGGGTGACGGTGATGGCTGACAGGTGACGGCTGACGGTCACTGATGGGTGACGGGTGATGGCTGATGGGTGACGGGTGATGGCTGATGGTCACTGATGGGTGACGGGTGATGGCTGACAGGTGATGGCTGACGGTCACTGATGGGTGACGGGTGATGGCTGATGGGTGACGGGTGATGGCTGACAGGTGACGGCTGACGGTCACTGATGGGTGATGGGTGATGGCTGACAGGTGACGGCTGACGGTCACTGATGGGTGACGGGTGATGGCTGACGGTCACTGATGGCAGTCTTATGTGACAGGTGCACTTTATGGGGTGACTGTGGTGATTGTTGGGTGACAGATGACTATTGGGGGGACAATGGGACAAGTGTTGTGCTTGTGCAGTACAATACAGACACAGATTGGTAACTCACTGCTCCTGGCTCTTCTCTCCTCACACTGGAAACGGTGTGTGAGGAGAGAAGAGCTGGTAACAGGTAGTTACCGCCCTGTGTTTACATTTAGTGATCAGCTGTGAAAGGATCACAGCCGATCACGTGGTAAACAGCCGCTGGCCAATGGCTGTTTACCATCGTCGGTGACGAGTAGTGCTCCCGGAAACACGCCGCCACCGTAGTGCATGCGCTGCGAGCTCCCGATCACGCGCATGCACTGTGCACAATGGGGCGGTACCAGCTGTCATCGGCCATGACTTCATCACGGCCGATCACGTGGTACACATCAATGCCCAATGGCTGTTTACCCCCCTTGGTGGCGAGCGGTGTCTCCGTGACACGCCGCCACCGAGGGTACAGGGATGCGCGCGCACGATCGCATGCATTCCCTGTTTAAAGGGCAGGCCATCATATGACGCCCTCCCAGAACGAGAGCTGTGCCGCCTGGCCGTCATATGACAGACGGTGGGAAGCAAGTGGTTAAAATAACATGTCATGCTTACCTGCTCTGTGCAATGGTTTGGCACAGAGCAGCCCCGATCCGCCTCTTCTTGGGTCCTCTGAAGGCACTCCTGGCTCCTCCCCTCCACCAAGTGCCCACTATAGCAAGCTGTTTGCTAGGGGGACACTTGTGCTGGCTTGCTCCCGAGCCAGCTCTGTGGGTCCATAGATACACAGAGCATGGCTCCTCCCACTCCCTCCTCACTGGCTGTAATTGACAGCAGCGGGAGCCAATAGCTTTAGTTGCTGTTGCTGTCTCTGTCTCACAGCACTGGATAAAGATAAGGAACAGGTAATGGGGGGAAGCTGCATATTTTGTACCTTAATGCACAGAATGCTTTAAGGTAAAAAACCTTCAGCATTTAGAATTACTTGAAGTTAATGTTTATAGCTTTATTATATACTGTATATACACATAGACTGTACTTTACTAAAAAAAACTTTAATAAGGGTCCACTCTTGAAAAATTGGCAGATAACTTTAGCATTTCTAAAGAGAGACTACAGAAAGTTTCACTACTGTGACTTTTGCACTTATGTGAGTACATTTTCACCTTGAGTTACTGAGGTCTGTAAAAAAAAAGTTTTTTTTGTAGAATCTAAGGAGAACTGGAAAACTTGTGAAAAGAACCCAAAATCTCCACCTGTTGACTGGACTTAAAATAAAAATGTTAATTTGCCATTCAATCAATCAGCATCATAGCTTCTGTGACAGAATACAAAGCATTTTACTAAATTTCATAGAAACCTTCAAGATATCTATCTCAGCATATGATCTAAAACTGAATTTCAGGTATGGCTATTTTTGCCTAGTTACATTGGTCCAACTTGGATCAATGTAACTATGCATGTACTGTACCATACCAAGCCGGCACCCGGTTGAAGCCGGAAATCACTGTAGTAGGCACTGCTACTACAATGATTGTTGCTGGCTTTTGGTTTCCATGCCAAACCGTTGCTCTGCTGCATATCAGATTTTGATTGGAAGTGTTTATTGCATTTATTGAGAAAATTTAAAGTGTTTTCTGAATGGAGCACCTGCTGAGTGAGTAAATTCACTAAGCAGCAGGGTAGATGCTTGACTGGACAAACCTGGAATCCATCAGAAATCTCTGTAGTAGCCATGCCAACTGTAACGTATTCTGTGTGGATTAGCCAGGTATGGCACATGCATAGTTACATTGGTTCAAGCTGGTCCAATGGAAAAATAGCCATACCTGGAATTCAGCTTTATACTCAAATGGTACTAAAATTTCTGGCTTTTACTATAGGTGTTGCTTACCAGCCTAAAAGGTGCATCATCCCTTATCTATTAAGTGCTAGGTACTTCTGGTAAGCCCTTCAGATTTTCAATTGGAGCACCTACTTCCTCACATCTTAATTGCATCAAGTTTGTGAACTATTAGGGTGATTACCAGCAATTTCTGTCACATTGCTCTTCCCTTCTGCAGGCTGAAGCATTACTCAAAACATGCAATGCATACATCATGCTGCTTGCTCATAATCGGCAGAAGATAATGGTAAGTCAGAAGCTGGCAGAACACATTGCTTTTTTATAGTACTGCTTCACCCTGCAGGAGAGGAGCAAGCTGTGCTACAGACTGTTGATTATGCTCCCCACTGCATAACACATTTCCATTGAAATTGGGTGACTTTTACAGAACAAATATACAGTGGCCACTTCCATGGAAAGAGCTACCAGAAGAGAGAACAGGTCTGAGTTGTAGCCTTTGGTGGGGTGCCATATTATATTTTGTACAAGGAACTATGGAACCCAAGGTGGGCATTGCCCACAATTATATTTGCAAAAATGACAGGAGTTTAAATTATTTCTTGCTCTAAAATGAAAAACAAAGTTTTGGTTTTATGTGTACTTTAATAACCACTTCAGCCCTGGAAGATTTTACCCCCTTCCTGACCAGAGCACTTTTTACAATTTGGCACTGCGTCACTTTAACTGACAATTGCGCGGTCGCTCAATGATGTACCTAAACAAAATTTGCATCCTTTTTTTCCCCACAAATAGAGCTTTCTTTTGGTGGTATTTGATCACCTCTGTGGTTTTTGTTTTTGTGCTATAAACAATAAAAAGCGACAATTTTGAAAAAAAAAACAATATTTTTTACTTTTTGCTATAATAAATATCCCCTGATTTTTTTTTAATTTTAAAAAGTTTAGGCCAATATATATTCTTCTCTTCACCGGCTCTGGTGGCCGCTAAAGGAATAGACATACCCATATGGGATTCCACCCAGGGGAACCATTCTGCCACAGTATATCTGCGTGAGTCGGTCGGGAACCGGTTAAGGCACTGTGCCACTGTGATGGCCCTCTGCTGCATGTATAGCCGCTGCAGCATTGACAAAGTCGAGTCCCACCTGGTAGGCATGTCACAAATCAGGCGGTTTATGAGCAGGTGGATTTGCCGATGAATTTCAGCCAACCGAACATTGGCTGTGTATGACCGCCTGAAATGGCTAGAGACTCTTCTGGCCAGCTTTAGCACATCTTGCAACCCTGGGTACATAATTAGGAAATGCTGCACCACCAAATTGAGGACATGTGCCAGGCATGGCACATGTGTCAACTTTCCCTGTCTAAGGGCGGACAGGTGGTTTGAGCCATTAATCGCACACCACCATTCCTGGCTCCAGCTGGCGTGGTGTGAACCACCTCTGGGCCTGTCTCTGCAGAGCTGCAAGAATCTCTGCTCCGGTGTGGTTCCTGTCCCCTAAACACACCTAAGGAGGGCATGGAGGTGGCAGAGAAGGAGGAGGTGGTAGAGCTCACAGGTCTGGCATCATCACCACCAGCTGTATGGAGATGTGGGGAGCACAACAAGCTGCAGCACCGAGCCCTGTCCTGCATCCTTTCGAGTTGCAAGCAGCGTTACCCAGTGTGCTGTGAATGAAATATATCGTCCCTGCCCATGCTTGCTGGACCAAGGTGGATTTTACAGCTGAATGCCTTGACCAATGATGCCAGAACATTCCCTTCCATGTGATGGTAGAGAGATGGAACAGCCTTACGTGAAAAGTAGTAGCGACTGGGAACCTGACATTGTGGTACAGCACATTGTGCGAATTCACAGAAGGGGCAGAATCCACCAGGCTGAAAGGCAGATGTTGGAGAGCCATCAGCTTTGACAAGCTTGCATTTAGACGCTGGGCATGTGGGTGGCAGGGGTATTTTTATTTCCGCTGCAGCAGATGGGGCAGAGAAATTTGCTGGCTACAGTCTACAGCTGGTGGTGTGCAGCTGGCAGATGTGCTGCTAGGACCTGGGACACCCTGTGCTATACCATCATTCCTGTCGGTGGAGGCTGCTGAGAGGTAATGACTCGGTATAGCAGGGGCAGACTGAAGTGGGTAAGGAGGAGGAGGGACAGATTTGTGCCCCTTTTGTGTGGCTTTTAGGTGCTCTTGCCAACAGGCTGAGTGGTTGGACGTTAAATGCCTTGTTAAGCATGTGGTACCCAAATGGTTGGTCTTTTTGCCACGTTTGATGTGCCTGAGACACAGTTTGCAGATAGCAACAGTGCAATCTGCTGCAGATATGCTGAAAAAGGCCCAGACAGCTGAGCTTTGGGCAGTGGGCCAGGAGATAACAGCTGCAGAATGTGATGGAATAGGGTGGCTGCTCTCTACTCTTTCTGGATGTCGGCCTCCTTGGGGTTGTGCCGCCTCACCTTCAGTTTCCTCCTCTGCTCTATCTGGCACCCAAGTCGCATCAGTGACCTCATCATCAGCATCATCATCTCCATCTCCTCCTCCTCCATCTTCATCATTACCACTGGAGACAACTTGGCAATACGCTTAGGGAACATGAATGCCAATTTGTTTACCAGTGTTCCTCCCTCTCTCTAGGCTCATGTTGCTGTCATCCTCAACCTCAGAAGCAACATCTGAATCCAGTAATGGCTGGGCATCATCAAGGAGCAAGTGGATGGCACTGTGGTCAAATAACTCAGCTCAATGGCTGATGTTGGGGCTATGGCAGGAATAGATGTGGACAAGGAGGCAGATTTATCCACTCTGGCAACTGCAGGGGACTGCACACTTGTCTCTGCTTGCGTGACAGAGGATGAGGAGGATGAGGAAGGTTTAGTAAGCCAGTCCACCACCTCCTCTGCATGCTGTGGCTGGATAGCATGGGCAAACTCACTAAACAGAGGAAATGATGCCCTGCCTGAGGACTGACCACCACGTGCACCTTTGCCTGTGGACACATTTGTTGCTGGCTCCCTTACAGTGCCAAGGGAATGTCTCCTTGTTGTCCTCCCAGATATTATTGGAAGGGAGGGGGCGGTGCTTATAAGCAAATGTAAAGAAGAGGTTGAAATCTGTACGTAGATGCACTTTAATCATTGTAAAGAGGTGTTTGGTGCACTTTAATTTGAGTACTCACACTACACAGACACACTCCACGGATACACTATAATATGCTGCAATATAATGTGCCAAATGTACAGTGACGCACAGAACTGTATGGCGTTAAACTGCCAGTAGCATACACAGAACTATATGGCATTAAACTGGCAGTAACGCACACAGAACTATATGGCGTTAAACTGCCAGTAACGCACACAGAACTATATGGCGTTAAACTGGCAGTAACGAACACAGAACTATATAGCGTTAAACTGGCAGCAACGCACACAGAAGTAAATGACGTAACTGGCAGTAATGCACTAAACTGTATGGCGTTAAACTGGCAGTAATGCACACAGAACTATATGGCGTTAAACTGGCAGTAGCGCAAACAAAACTATATGGCGTTAAACTGGCAGTAACTCACACAGAACTAAATGGCGTTAAACTGGCAGTAATGCACATAGAAGTAAATGGCATTAAACTGGCAGTAACACACAAAACTATATGTCGTTAAACTTGCAGAAACACATTAACTATATGGCGTTAAACTGGCAGTAACGCACACAGAATTATATGGCGTTAAACTGGCAGTAACGCACACAAAACTATATGGCGTTTAACTGGCAGTAATGCACACAGAAGTAAATGGCATTAATCTGGCAGTAACGCACTAAACTATATGGTGTTAAACTGGCAGTAACGCACACAGAATTATATGGCGTTAAACTGGCAGTAACGCACACAGAACTATATGGCATTAAACTGGCAGTAACACACACAGAATTATATGGCGTTAAATTGGCAGTAACAAACACAAAACTATATGGCGTTAAACTGGCAGTAACGCACACAGAAGTAAATGGCATTAAACCGGCAGTAACGCACACAGAAATAAATGGCGTTAAACTGGCAGTAATGTAATCAAATAAATGTGTTCCACCGTCACAACACTGACGCTATCTGAACTGTCCCTACTCTAGCTATACACTAATGCAAAGATTACTGACACGGTCTCACTACACTACACTGAAACTATATGAGCTGTCCCTACTCTACACTAATGTATGTATGAATGACACTGTCTCACTACACTACAGTGAAACTATATGAGCTGTCCCTACTCTAGCTGCACACTATGCAAAGCTGAATGATGGTCCTCCTCACTGCACTCACACTATTCCTAGACTGACACTAAACTAATATTCTACACTGACAATTGAAGCAAGATAGCACAATATAGCACACTAACTAACTAATAGCACTGAACAAATCCCTGTTCTATCTATCTCCACACCAAAATCACACTGAAAATGGCTGCCATTGAAAGAATACTTTTATACTGTGGGGCAGGAATGAGCCATGATTGGATAAAGTCATGATGACAGTGTCCAATCATGACTCTGACAGTGCTCTGTGCCCTGTTTGGCTGAAGCTTTCCCTGCTTCAGCCAATCAGGGCTTGCAATGCACTGTTCAGCTCCTCAATGCATTGTGGTCAGTTCGGGGGCCGAACCAAAGGTCGAACGACCTGTTTGTTCGGATGTTCGCCGAACAGCGAAAGTTCCGCCTAAACTTATGCTTGGGCCGAACCATTCGCCCATCCCTAGTCACTAGCTATCAAGGAGAAATCTGAACATGCTTTCTGCGAAATAATTATATCAACAGTATGTTTTATTACCAGTTGTAAATAAAAAGCGGAGTTTAAACAGTACATGTTGTTGAGTACTTTAAAAGTCCAGTCCTTTTTGTTTTCCTCCTATTGCTGTATCATTTTTAGGTTGTAGTACCTAGTGTCACACTGGCCCTTGTCTAAATTATTATAATATTAAAGCGGTAGTAAGCCCCGCTTGGTCATTTTTACCTACAGGTAATCCTATAATAAGGCTTACCTGTAGGTAAAATGAATATATCTTAAACGTGCACTGTTTAGAAGATGTTCACTCTGCATGCAGTCAGTGACATCACTGGTGCATGCGCTCTAAAGGTCCGGCATGCCTTGCTGGAACTTCAGAACGTCGTGCCCGAACCAAGGGCTCTGGAGCTTGCCAACCCGGGAGGATAGGGGGAACATATCAGCCCTCTCAGTGGTGACTTTACAGCACTGGAGGGCTTCATTCGAAGGGGAGTACTTCATAATGTACTAGTGATGTATACTAGCACATTATGCCATTGCCTTGCATGTTTGTATTTTTTTTGAACATCCACGGTTTACAGCCGCTTTAAGGGAGAAGCATGGGAATAAAATATAATAGACATACATACTTATCTCCCTGCTGCAACTTCGGTGTGATGCTGCAGCTGTCTCCTGCTGGTTTTAAGCCTGAGAACTGAGTGATCACATGATTGCTGATCACTCAGTTCTTGGTCTTCCCTGAGCAGAGAGCGGTGACTCAGTCACCCCGTCTGCTCTGCCTCTCCAGCGCTTACTGGAGCACCAAGCCGGGGAGGGATTGAGAGCAGTTGGCTTAAGCTCTCAGCGGTGTGCTGAGAGGCCGAGCCAGCATCTGGTCAGGCATCTGAGTGGATCCTGACATTATTGTTGGGATCCTTCTACAGCCTGGTGTGGCTCTGTGACATCAGCTGACGGCAGCCTTTGGCCTGCGTTTGGCAGATTCTAGGTCACAGGTGAGCACAAGTAAGTGCAAGTAAGTAAAGTTACATGCATGCCATTTCATTCAGGTGCCTCACAGTTACACCACATAGATTGAGGTGTACATTGCTTCCACTGCTATTTTTCTTCTTTCATTTTGCCAGTCTATCATGCATCATGACATTTCATAATAAAGGTGAAGCATTTAAATTCTTAAACCACTGGTTTGTTCAAACCCAGCTTCAAAGAAACATAGAAAAATAACAGAGAAAGCTCACCATGTCCACAAGAAATTAATTTATAGCAGAGAGCCTACTTACTTCCCATGTTCAGATACAGCGGTGGGGTCCTTTAACTCCCTTTCCCACTACTCCCTGGGTTTCTGGACATACCCAGGAGGCCCCTCCACTTTCAGAACCAGCATGTGGGCAGCTGGGCAGAAGCCTAATATTATGCAGCTTCTCTGGAATACCCAGCTCACCAGGGGTGACTCCTGTATATCCTTGGGCTTCGATCCCTCCAGCTGTTTGCTTGTGTTTCCAAAGCTACCCTGTGAAGGAAACTACTGTATATATGAGGATAATTGAGAAAAAGGGGTGTGTAATAAGGCCTGCAACACACCCGCTCAGCGCCAGATGAATCCCACAGTTCTATGTACAGTGCATAAACTGAAGAAAATACATTTAAAACTTTAAAATATGATACTCAGAATATTAAAAAGGTAGTCAGCAGCTGTTTACAAAGAAAGATAGCATAAACACAGTAGTATAAAAACACGCACTCTGTGGAAGTCCATAATGACGAAACCGGTCAGGGCGTGACCTACACATCATCCCGGAAGTGACGCTTGCGCTCCACCGTCCACTACCATCTACCAGGAAGTTAGTGCGGTGTCTGCAGAGAAACGCACACTCCATCCCGGATGGCTGGATATGGTGTCAGCGCCCTCTGGGCCATTTTATTTGCTTGTTTAACATTGATACAATGTACGTAGTTAGGATTAAGGGGACCTCTGATGTATAGGGGATTTTAACATAAATAAACAGGATTATGCTATGTGCTGTCACTCTTGTGTTTTATGGTATATTTGGAGCCCCTTTACCAGTGGACCTTGCTGATGATGAGGACTCAGTATTTAAGTGGATGATGAACACCTTTACTCAGTGCTTTTTTATTAGAGGCTTCTGGTGAGTTTGACCCTCTGGGGGAGTGCGCATCACGAGGTGGAATACGTTTATTTGTTCTCTGGTGAAAGGTGCACACTAGGACATCAGTGATTCTACACCTATAAAAGCCTTTGAACTGTCCTCACTATCACCTTCTACATAGAGACTTTCAACTGTGGTTTTGGCCACATGTTTTGATATTTTTTATCATTTTTTATTTCAGATTTCAGTGCTGTTTTTAGTATTTAATGATCCAGTAATCTGACTGTTTGATTTTTATACTACTGTGTTTATGATATGAGGATAATTGCAAGTAGCTGTGTTCTAAACTGTTTTACTGAAATAGTGATTCTCATTTTTTAAAGCGTCTTATAGAGACCACTATGCTATGCAGCCACATTACCCTGATTGAGCCATTGTGGCTTCATGTTCATGTTTACCCAGCTTTCATAATCTGTTTTGTATTATTCTGCTATATATGCACGCTCTTTGCCATCCTGAACCTGTTTTGCATCTATTCTAATTTTGCACCTTTTTAGTAAACTGCAAATTACAGTTGGATGGCTGGGGTCTCTCGTTGTGTATGTGTTCCAGAGCTGTCAGACCTTGGTACCTCCTACCACTGTGCTGGCCAATCAATGCTGGCCAAACCATGAGTAGATACACATGGTTATACCGCGTTTTCCCAAAAATAAGCCCTACCCTGAAAATAAGACCAATCCGATTTTCGGGGAGGGCTACAATATAAGCCCAAACCCCCAAAAATGCCCTAGTACAGTCCATGTAAAAATGTATAATTTTGTAAATAACATTATATAATGTCCACTTTGTCTTCTTTTGTAACATTATTGTCGAAAATACCTTATTTACAGCGCCACTGGGCACTCATGTAACTCACTGGAGATCTTCTCCTCCCGGCTGATGTCAGTGGTCCCTCCCTCTGCAGTGCACAGAGGGGGGCTGAAATCAGCCGGCATCTCAGCCCTTCCCTCGGCAGTGCACAGAGGGGGGCTGAAATCAGCCGGCATCTCAGCCCTTCCCTCGGCAGTGCTCAGAGCAGGGCTGACGTCAGCCAGCATCTCGGCCCTTACCTCGGTAGTGCTCGGAGTGGGGAATAAGAGCTCTGGCGGATCACGTGAGTGCCCAGTGGCGCTGTAAATAAGGTATTTTCGACAATAAAGTTACAAAAGGAGATTGACTGGACATTATATAATATTTTTACAAAATTAAATATTTTTGTTTATTTTTGGGATTAAAGATGTCATAATGATGACTCCTGAGCTGACAGGGGGAGAGGGGGAGAGAAGACAGGGGACATAGATAAGACATCCCCTGAAAATAAGCTCTAGTGTGTTTTTTGTAGCAGAAATTAATATAAGACAGAGAAAGGAAATGACTATGTGGATTTAGTAAGTTACCCGAACCCATACCTGATTGAACATGGTGACCCCATTTTTCACATTTTGAGCGTTCATAAATATTGACTTATGACTTATCTTCAAATCTATCCAAAAAATATTGCTGAGGTTAGGCTTTAATATCATTGGGTTGGCCGTGCATAAGGACATAGACAAAGAAACACTATACCATGCTTCTGGGGGAACCTGTTTCCATCAGGCTGGGTTCACACTATTGTGAATTGGATGTGGGTTCCCCGCATCCAATTGGCAATAGCAGGAGATTTTGACTGGCTCTCTATGGAGCCAGTTCACATATCTCCGCTGTGGCTCTGGTGTGAATTTGCGCAGGAGCCCTGTACGTCTTTTGGTTCATTTCAGGTCTGAATTCAGACAAAAATTCAGGCTGAAATCAGATCCGAAACGTTAAACGGGGACGCCCTGGACCCATACCTTGAACCCAGCCTTATACTAGTGTCCTCACCAAAACAAAGGCAGTCCCAGAATTTAGGGCGCTTGTTAGTACTGTTAATAGTATCTTTTTTTACCATACTACCTTATTTATAGGTTACACTGTGTTATATATCTACTTCCATACACTTTTTAAGCATAAATCACATGTGTTATACTTACATATCTTACTTAAAGATAGAAATAATGAGTGTGAAGAACAGGAATTTCCTCAATCTTGTGGAGTCAATCCACAAGAACATTTCTTTTATCAATGGGATTCTATTGGTATATCTTCTAAATGTCTGTGTTTGACAAAAGAGCAGGAGCAGAATTGAGATCTCATTGCCATGCGTATAAGTATATAAGATGCCAGCAGTTAAATTAGTCTACCAGGCTCCAGGTGTATCTTAAATGCCATTTTTGGGTGGGCTACCCCTTTAACAGTATGTATAATCATTGCTTGCATGCTCACTGGTCGGCGGCGTCCAACTCATCGGACCATGACAGCCTGACCTTGAAAGCATTTATCATGGGTCAAATTGCTTTCATTCCGCCATTTTAGTTTTTTTTATATAGCATTGCTTTTCAATTTGCATATAAACAATGTTCTGGTATAATCATTGGCAAGGTTGGATCTTCATTTCTTGTGTCAGATGTAATAAAGTAAAGAAATTGTAACGTTTTATTCTTTATTTTCTATAATGTTAATGATTTAGAATATTTTAAACTATTGGGCTTATTAAGAATAGGCAACTAGCAGTGTGTAGTAGCTAATTGCAACCAATCAGAAATCAGCTTTAGGAGATCTGAATAGAAAAAATTGATTGAATACACTGATCACTTTACATGTTATCTTTGCTTTTAATTATGTGGTGATTAAATGGGAAGCAGCTGTCCATCCCCTAGCATAAGTAACAAAAAACAAGCTGTGGTAAAACAGAGAAATATTATACAAGCCTGCTGTCCAAAGAATGTTGTGTCATGCATACCCTGTGTAAAAAAAGGGCATTCATCCAAATAGTTTTGCTTGTTTTAGACACTTTTAGTAACTACAACTATAATTCTGAATACAATAACAGCACAGTATCTATTGTAAAGTCAAAGGAAATTACATGGTAGGGTGGGGAAGGAAAATATCTTGAAAAACAAAGTATTTTAAAGGGCTAAGCCATCACACTCATGTTCACAGACCTTATAGGCATAAAATATAGGAAAATTGTAAAAGCTTTGGTTATGTAACAGAAGGTAAATAAATGTAAACCCTAACTGAATGACTTTGCTAAAGCACTGTTTGCCAAACTAACCATATTTTTGTTTCAATAAAAGAAGTAATTTTCACTGATTTCTATTCTATTGACACTTTGAGCCCAATTTTAACATTTTCACTTAGGGGTGTACTCACTTTTGTTGCCAGCGGTTTAGACATTATTGGCTGTGTGTTGATTATTTTGAGGGGACAGCAAATTCACACTGTTATACAAGCTGTACACTCACTACTTTACATTGTAGCAAAGTGTCATATCTTCAGTGTTGTCACATGAAAAGATATAATAAAATATTTACAAAAATGTGAGGGGTGTACTCACTTTTGTGAGACACTGTGTATTTTGATAAATGTTTATTTGTGATGACATACTTGTTTTACCTTGCAGAGATTTTCATATAACTTTGAAATTAGACTTTTATGCATTTTGATGTGTTTTTTTTTCTAGCCAATACAGTTGTGTCTAAAATCTCTCTTTATGAACAGCTGAATGTGCTTTTCTAAGTTTGTTAAATATACAATTAAAAAAAGTCAGTGGGTTCTGTTAAAAATGTTTCAAATGTTGTCCTTTGATTAAAATAATCTATCACTCCTCTGTATATATAATTTAACACTCCTTTGATTAAAATAATTTATTACATATTTTAACCACTTTTAAAAAGATCAGAAATGTTCCAAATGTGGTCAACCAATCTATTATTAAACCTTAAAAAGTGATAGCTGGAAATATTTTTTTTTTAAAAAAGCGCCATACACCAGTGTTTTCTTGTATTGGACTGAAATGTCAAATGAATGATCACACTATCTAAATGTAACATGTGTGGACATTTGTAATGTACAGAATGACATTCAGATGTTTTTAAACATTATTTTCTTATTTTATAATGGCCCACCTGTGTATACCAAGTGTACACCTGTGTTATCATAGGAAATGCTATAGTAGGCCTTAAAGATGTGTCAGAAAATAATTATATTCCATCAAAGTCAAGGAGAGCTGTGTCATTGGCTGATCACTAGATGATAAATGATCCTGAAGAATTTGGAAATATTGGGGTGCTAGATTAATACTACGAAAAAGGACCATTGGCCAATTGGATTTTCCCAGCTAAAAGTTATTGTTCTTCCAAAGGAAGGGTGGCGTCGGGAAGGCGGAGAAGGGAGCTTTGTAATAATTGCAGGGTATAAAAAAACACAGTGCAATGCTCAGTTCATTGAATGTCTAAATGCCATTTTAGTAAGCCCACCTTAAAAGATATTCAAAGATAAATAGAGTAAGTTGCATAGAAGGGTTTGGGATTGGACTCTAATAGCAAACACTCCTAGGATATGCAGACATTTGCACAGTCTCTCTAATGTATTTGTGACAGGAAGCTGGGTGAATATTCCTGACAATCTGGAATTATGATCTAGCCACACAACAATGAAGAGTTTTTCAAAGGAAAGGCTGTTTCCCAGAGTGGGCCTATCCTCAGGAAATCACATACGTTTCTTGTGACAACAGATGTTATTGCAAGTTTCATTTCAGCTTCGAGCGCTCAGTGAATATGTTGTCGAAATTTTTGGGATTATCCAAAACTTGGAACTAAGTATTTCTACAAGACAAAGTATTGTAAAGAGGTATGTACAGGCTACCTTTATAACAAAATCATTTAAGTTGGTGATTTCACTGTTTGTAAAGCTGGATACATACTATACAATTCTCTTAAGATTTTTTCCTTTAGATTTACCAAAACCATATAAGATGAGGTCATACCTAAAACACTTTCAATTTGTATGCAATCAGGCCAGCCCTTGCACTACATAGTTGAAGGTAAATCTAAAGGAAATCGAACAACAAAAGTTGTATAGTGTGTATCCAGCTTTATTGTACATTGCTATAAGGCAACCAGTATTATTTTTCTTCAATGACAACCATTCATACTTTGTATTTAACTGTTGTATATATTTTTTTAAATTCTACTGCTCTGCTGTTACAATTTTTTATATTCTGTTGGTCACCACAATGCAAATGTATGAGTTACCTATTTTTTACCATTAAAAAGAGATGAGAGGCACTAAATGAGCCATGAAAGAAGACAGTTTAGAACAACAAAATTGAAAAGCAAAAAAACACAAATTTTGCATTTCACAGTTAAAATAAAAAAAAAAATGCAAACATTACAAAAATAATAATAATAATTATTATTATTAACTCTATGCATTAATATGTGAACAATACTATTTCAGCTGTTACTTGCTTTTTTCCCGATAATATAGATTAACTTGCCTAATTATAAATCAGTGAAAAGCAATGTATAAAATATAGTAACCCAATGTATAAAATATAGTAACTCATAGCAACCAGCCCTTTTTCATATTTCACCCGTTTAGCATAAGCAAAGCTAATTGATTACCAGTTGATTGCTTTGAGTAACTATAACACAACATGTGAATTTATAGGCCCATGAGTAATATTACCACCCTCCATATGAAGTATAATCTTTTGCTGAGTCAATGTTTTATGACACCACAATCAAGAGATTATTATAGATGATGGTGTCATATGCCAAAGCATACATACATTTAATAATCATAACTGTCCAACAAAAATGTTATTGGGAATGCTGAAAATAAAGCATTGCTGTATAAGCTAAGATATGTGTTTGACATGTTTAAAAACATGGTTTTGCCTAAAATAAAATTTGTTATAAAATGCGCTAAGAAACATACATGAGCTTTTCATAAACCATGCCTTAAATAAAAACTTTTTTAGCCATTAAAAATAAATTGAAGTGTAATGTAAAAGTAATAGAGATGCAAATCACCAGACATGGGTAAAGTTTCCAGCTATGCAATCCACTCTACAAATCACAAAGGTTCTAATCCTCAAAAAAAAAAAAATGGCAACACATATATTTTCAACATAAATAAACAAGTGGTGTCTCTTGCCAAAAAACAACACAGAAGTAGATGTTCTTTATTTCCTTAAATTCTTGATTCACTTGGTAGTAAATTAAAGGAAAAGTGTGGAATTGTAAAAAAAAGAAATATACATACTTACCTACCTGATGAAACATCAGTCCGATACTGCAGCTTTCCCCTAGTGCCTCTAAGCCCGAGAACTGAGCGATTGCATGATTGCTGATCGCTCAGTTCTCTGTCTGCTCTGAGCAGAGAGTGATGACTTTATTCTGCTCTGAACCTCCAGTGCTCGCTGAAGCGCCAGGCTGTGGAGGGGGCGGGAGTGGCTGAGCCTGCTGCTGGTCAGGAATCTAGGTGGATCCCAAAATTATTGTCAGAGACTGGAGCAGGTCTGTGAAATCAGCTGACAGCAGACTTTAGCTCACTGTCGGCTGGCTCTGGGTCACACACGGAGTGCAGAAATAAGTGACTAACCCCCAGGAGAATTAGGGCTAAAAGAGCATTGGCAATACTTCTCTTTTAAGTAGTAAGTACCGTATGTGTTTCAACATTTTGAATGTAACTGGAATGTTGTGGAAATAACAGTTTTTTTCATTGCTGAATATGTGCAGTTGTATACATTTTAATAGAAAAAAGCTTTTGCAAGAAACAGTAATATATATAAAAAAAGGGCATGCATCATTTCTTATTGCACAAGTCAGTGCCCAAAATGTAACTAAAGTCCAAAACTTTTTGGGAATTGTTGCTGAAGTTTAAGGCCATTTTGCAGATAGGGTAGAGTAGGCGTTGCCTCTGGATCTTTAATATAGTGATAAGGGGGAAAGTAGCCTAAGATGGGTAGGGTGAGCTCTGAAAACAACTCTCCAGTAAAGTACATTTATTTATACAAAATAGTCTCATTATCACAAGAAGAAATATAGATTTGACACAAGTTTTTCCTTTAAAAAGAAGGCAACGGTAGCTAGCTAGATTTGGAGCAATGAAGTAATAATGAAGTAACAACTTGCACATAAAAAATTAATAAAAAAACAGATATTATTCAATCTGCTGCTTGGGTAGGTTGTTAACGATGCTACACAATAATCGAGTGTTATTCACATTGTTCTCAAGATGGTGAATTCCTAATTCAGCCTTATTTTATTGTGTTTTCTTTTTTAAAGGATTGACTGAGACTGAGACTGGGTCTTTACATTTTCATACCAAGATGACACAGTCTATCAATATAAGTAATAATCTTCCAGGTAATGTACTTGCATACTTGATTTTTTATGCAAAAGAACAATGCCGTTTTTTCACATAGTGTATGTATAAAAAACAGCTAAATATATATTTGCTTTTTATAGGGGAATATTTGAAGGGCTGATGGTTAATATTTCGGTTAATTTTACAAAACTACAGCATACTTTGTTCAATTTTGTGGGTAGGCTACTAATAAGCAAATGACTAGACTTGTGCATAATGGAAAATTTCATTTAGTTTAGTTTTGTTTTCATTTGTAAAATACATAATTTCGCTCTGTTATATTCATTATGTTCCGTTAATTTATTTTCGAATAATTCGTTATTCCTGTAGAGTGTCGATATTCGTTATACCGAATCGATTTTGTATGTATATTGATTCGATTAGATATTTATGTATGTATATATTCGTGATAACGATTCATAGTTTGGAAAGTCGTTTGTTTATTGAATCCATTAACACACACACTGACAATGAGGGTTATTTACGAAAGGCAAATCCACTTTGCACTACAAGGGCAAACTACAAATGCAAAGTGCACTTGAAATTGCACTGAAAGTGCAGTTGCTGTAGATCCAAGGGGGACATGCAAGGCAGAGGCGGCTCTCTAATTAGGCAAATTAGGTGGTCGCCTTAGGCCTTGCCCTTACAGGGGCCTCGCGGCCGCCTAATTTGCCTGATGTGTATGTGGAAGAGTGTGAGGGAATGTCCTTGGTCAGTGTACCCAAGTTGGCGGGGTGAGCGGGCCGGACTGGTAAAGCGTCTTTTTGTATACAGCGCTGCCTGCTGTGAGTTGTAGGGGTGGAGGCAGGGCTGCCGGGCCACTGCTGAACTCGTCAGGAGGTAGGTGTGACTGGGCTGGGGAGCAGGGAGGCCTCTGATGCCTCTTAAAAAAGACCGCTTGCTCCGCACTGCTGCAGACAGGCGTGACACCCGCCAGCCGCCGCTACCCTGTGTTCTATTTGAGCGGTGCACCTAGCGAGTATGCTATGTGCACCAGCACACAGAGTCCAAAGCAGTCACTTCTGTGCGGTGGAGTGATCTCCGCCTGACAGGAGCTTTCTAGTCCCGCCCGGCGTGATTTCATTCACAGGCCAGGAGGCTGGATGAAAAAGGCAGAGGAGAGTGAGTGCTGCTGCCAAGACCTGAGGAGCCAGTGAAGCCCCATGCAACAGTGCAAGTGAGTTTGCAGAGGCTAAAAACCGAAGGCACTGTTGTGTCAGTATCTTAGTTGTGTGAACTGCCTGTAATGATTAACTCTTTGGGGGGGGCATTGTTCATTTGTAATGCTATTAGTAATATGCAGCATGGAGGGGGTTAATGTACTGCCACTGGCCACTGATGCATTAGTGACCAGTGGCAGTTAATTAACCCCTCTGTGCTGCATTAGTGGCACCAGTGTCAGGGTTTATTAACCCCTGTATGCTGCAGCATGAAGGGGTTAATAAACCCTGACACTGGTATCACTAATGCAGCACAGAGGGGCTAATTAACTGCCACTGGTCACTAATGCATCAGTGGCCAGAGGTGTATTTTATTTTTGTGCTACCCTAGGCAAACTAAAATTGAGAACCCACCCCAATCTAAATTTGTCCCACCCCAGGAACAGTATACTGTTATTGTCTCAGGGTCTGATGGGGAAGCCACAGCCATTCACAGTGAACAGCTGCGGCTTCCTCATCAGACCCCGAGACATCACGGCAGAGGATGGGGTTGGCAGGACAGAGGATGTGACAGCACTGGTGGGCACTGATATGCGGCACTGGTTGGCACTGATAAGGAGGTAGTAATGAAGCTACACTGATATGTGGCACTGATGGGCACTGTTAGATGGCACTGATAGACACTGCTTGGCACTGATATGCGCATAGGTGTCTGCAGCAGGGGGCAAGGGGGGTCAAGTGCCCCCCCCTGGAATCGGCAACATGACAGTGCGGGCAGTGCCGGCTAAACTGTGCTCGATGGCAGATGAACATGCACATCAGTACACAGTCACAGATCACTACCCAAGTCAGACCTAAAGTGTCCTTGCAGAGCTGCAGCGGGGTGCCGAGTGCTGGAAGCTCCCTGCGCTCCTACACTCAGCTGAGAAGACATCAGTTACACTTCTCTGTCAGGAGGAGTGAACTCCGCCCCACAGATCATTTCTAGTCCCCGCCTCTGACATGATGTCGTTCAGAGGCCGGGACAGGAAGAGAGAGAGGCACCGCGAGGGAGCGTGCATGTTGCTGGAATTAGGTAAGTGAGCAATGGCAGACAGAGGTGAATATATGTTGCTTAACAATGTAATGTTGCAGTGACGCTTTTCCAGTGCACTGGACTGGTTAATGTCTTGGGAGCTGTGGTGGGTTTTGTGATTGGGGGTTAATTAAGCCATTAGCCAGTAATATGCAGCATGAAGGGGTTAATGTACTGACACTGGCCACAAAAGCACAAGGCGTTTATGAACACTGCCATTGATCTCTAATGCATTAGTGGCCAGTAGCAGTTAATTAACCCCTTTGTGCTGCATTAGTGGCCAGTGTCAGTGTTAACCTATTCCTGCTGCAATACAAAGGGGTAATTAACACTGACACTGGCCGCTACCGCATTGGTGATCAATAGCAGTGTTCATTAACCCCTTGAGCTGAATTAGTGGCCAATGTCAGTGTTAATTAGCTCCTTCATGCTGCATGGTTTTAAATTAGCATATCACCACTGACCATCTATGCTGGGGCTAATATTGCAGCTACTGCACCAAAGCTGGGGATTATTATTGCAGAAACTGACACCAATACTGGGGATTATTATTATTGCAGAAACTGACACCAATATTGGGGATTATTATTGCAGAAACTGACAACCATATTGGGGATTATTATTGCAGAAACAAAATGTGCCAAATGTGGCAGTGGAAGGGGGAGGATTATCACGCTTTATGTGATAATGACTAAGCCCCTCCCCTTCATGAAATTATTGAAAAGGGGCGGAGCATTGGTGACCTTAAAATGATTCCCCCCCCCAAAAAAAGTTCTGCGGACGCCCATGGATATGCGGTACTGGTTGGCACTGATAAGGAGGCAGTGATGAAGCTACACTGATATGCGGCACTGATGGGCACTGGTTGGCACTAATAGACAGCACTGATGGGCACTGGTTGGCACTGATAAATGGCACTGATGGGAACTGGTTGGCACTGATAAGGAGGCAATGATGAAGCTGCACTGATATGCGGCACTGATAAGGAGGCAGTGATAAAGCTGCACTGATATGCGGCACTGATAGACAGCACTGATGGGCACTGGTTGGCATTGATAGACGGCACTGGTTGGCACTAATACACAGCACTGATGGGCACTGTTGGGGCTGCACTGATCATCAGGACACGGACGATCAGTGTCCTGGTTATCAGTGTAGATGTCCCCTTTTACACTAGCCATTTACTGGCTCTCTCCTCTTTTCAGGCTGTGACAGCATGAGGAAAGGAATGTCGATAACCGGCAAGCTTACATTGTGATCAGCGATGATTGAACTCAACTGATCATGTAGCAAAGAGCTGCTGTGATTGGCTTTTAACTCTAATTTTTGATCAGCTGTTCTGAAGGACACAGTGATCAGAGCGCACTGGGTGTGTGCCTCACCTGGATGACCACACTGCAACTGTCATTCAGTTTTAGTGGGGTCTCCTGGGGGGTGGCACCACTCCAGGCAAATGCCTTGTTTGCCTCACAGCAGATACTCCCCTTCATGATGCCTATTACAAATAGCATTGTAAATTAAATACCCCCCCCCCCAAACAGTTAAAATGGTTATAAAGCTGGCCATACACTATACAATTTTCTTATTCAATTGTCATTAGATTTATCTTTAACTATGTAGTGCATACTGCATACAAACTGAAAGTGTTTCGATTCGATCTCCTATTATATATACGTGGTAAATCTAAAGGAAAGTTGTACAAGAAAATTGTATAATGTATGGCCAGCCTAAAAGCTGTAGGTTTTTTACTTTCATGCATTTTATGCATGAAAATAAAAAACATTTTGTGTGCTACCCCTTGATACTTACCTGAGTCCTTTCCCAGTACTGTGCACAGGAGCCTCAACTCTATAGGGTCTCTCTCTCCTTATACACTCCGCACTCCTCTCATGTACATACTACCCGCCATCATACCCTCCACTTTTCTTTCCCTACTCAGGTTTACTGCCATTGTAGAATGCTATCATAATAGCATCATGGACAAAGTAATGCATTGGGGCCCCTACTAGGGAGATGGTGACCTGTGGAATACACAGCGCACCACAGAAAACAGTGAGTGTGGCTAAATTATGCTTCATATTGGGCATGGTTTTTTAGTTTGATTAGAAATTTTAGATCAAATTTTTTTACTTTTTTTTTAATCATTTTTAAAATGTTTTATGTTTTTTGGTGAGTTTTTCGGTTTCTTTGGTGAAATATCAGGGGTCTAAAGAGAGCCCTGATATCTCACTTTTGAAACAGAGAAAGGGACTGAGAACCTAGTCCTTCTCTGTAGCCTCAGCTGTACTGCAGTTTAATGAACAGGAGACAGAGGCTCCTGTTAATTCATAAACAAAAGCATAGTAAACACAATTTACTATGCTTAGGTTATGAATGAACACAGTGAGTGATCAGTACCGATCACTCACTGTGTTCATTTAGAAAAGGAAGGGGTTTGTAAATTACATTTACCAGCCCCTTTTCCCAGCCTCCATCCTAATGATCCCCTATAACAGTCAGCGGGAGAGAAGCCAGCAGCGCTGTGGGGAAGGGGCACACAGTTATTTTTTATCACTTTTATTATTTTTCCCATTATGGGCGTGGGTGGAGCCTCATGTCTAAGTTTTGCCTAAGGCCTCACAAAGCCTAGAGCCGCCTCTGATGCAAGGAAAATAAAAAAACAGCATTTTAGCTTGCACATGATTGGATAATAAAATCAGCAGAGCTTCCCCTCATTTCAGATCTACCCCTCATATTTACAGCGACTGCACTTCCAAGTGCACTTTCAGTGCAATTTCAAGTGCACATTGCACTTGTAGTGCAAAGTGGATTTGCCGTTCGTAAATAACCCCCATATATATTCTCCTCTGCTCAAATACAATACAACACCCTTCTCACTCAGTTCTCAGGAAAGAACTTTGCCAGTAATCCAACCTCCAACACAAAATGAATCAGCTGATTGGACTGTAATGCCCCGTACACACGGTCGGATTTTCCGATGGACAATGTCCGATCGGAGCGTGTTGTCGGAAATTCCGACCGTGTGTGGGCTCCATCGGACATTTTCCATCGGATTTTCCGACATACAAAGTTGGACAGCAGGAGATAAAATTTTCCAACAACAAAATTCGATCGCGTCAATTCCGACCGTGTGTGGCCTGTTCCGACGCACAAAGTGCCACGCATGCTCAGAAGAAATTCCGACACGGGACAGCTCGTTCTGGTAAACTTAGCGTTCGCAATGGATACAGCACTTTCATCACGCTGCAATGTTCAAAATGGTTTAATACAGCGCACTCTCTTCTTCTTTATAATGTGACAAGAATTAAGTCGTTTTGATGCTCATATTCACACACACTTCTCACAAACTTCTTTCGTTACTATTTATCGGGATTCCCTCAATATATTTTGATTTCTCACATCTGAGAACATAATTTTATTTTTTTTTTTTGTTACTTTAATGTAGAATCTTTTTTTGTGTTTCTCTTTTTTAATTTTTTTTTTTGGTGATTTTGATTTGTACTTCCGAAAATGTTTGTGTGTTTTTGGTGACAAGTTCCCACAACACCACTAATATGTTGTTCTATTTAATCTGTAGGAGATTGTTTGGTGTTGTTGTCCCTTGTGAATTTAACATTGTACTTTAGAAATGTACCTCAATCGTCACCAACAAACTGTCCTTTTTGGATGAAAACACACACAGGAGAGTAGAATTTACCTAAAAAATTTTATTAAGGGCTCACAACTATAAACAAAGAGGGAGGCAACGCTGGAGAAACTGCAGAAGTGGGTGAAGCCTTGGACCCCCAGGGCAGACATCAATTATTTAAAAGCAAAATTGGTGGCCTGAGGAGTCCTTATCTAAGGGAGGGCAGTCTGGTCCAGAAGTCCCAGAGATCCGGAAAGCAGCAGATGACATCTGTGTCCCCAGGCTGTGGTCATACGAGAGACTGCAGCTTTTGTCAGACCAGACTGAACCCAGGGTCATCACTCTTTGGTCTTCCTTCCACGCCTCCTTCCACGCTGTGGCTGTGGTGGTGGAGTTGTGGCAGCAGGAGGAGGATCGTCGATCTCAATGACATCCGTCTTGTGTGTCAGTTCCCCACTCTCCCCCTTACGTAGGACTTTATAAATCAGGTCCTCAGAGATCTTGCGTTGGCCCTCCTGCATGCCCAGCAATTTGGTGGCAGCCATGCAGGCAAAGGCCTCTTCAGGACTGGGGAAGGCTCTGAGGGACGCAGAAGCCTCCTGGATCAGCCTGTATGCTGAATCCTGCACAGGACTGGGAGTGGCCTTCCTGGCCCTTTTGTATGGAAGGCGGAGGGGAGGGACCTGAGACTCAGTCAGGCTGCGACTTGTCCCAGGCTTCTCTTGGCTGACACTTAGCCCCGCCTCCTCCTGGCTGACACTAATAATCCCCGCCTCCTCCTGACTGCCACATTCCACAGCCTCCTCCTGGCTGAGGTCTTCCTGTGTATGAAAAAGGGACATAGTTTTAGTTTTTTTTACATCAATCACACACAATTTTCACCTCCTGACTGCTGCAAATTGAATGTTAACAAATATAACAGACTATTATTCTGAGCCCAGCATTTTGCATTCTTGTCCCAATTTTTGGTGCCCACTACTGTCTATTGATATGTAAAACACTTTTTTTAATCAGCAATTAATAATCAATAATAATATCTAGTAAACATCATTTATTTATTGCCCAGAAATCTTTAGAAGAATGCTATACCTGACTCCAGCTGGGCTCCTCCACTTCTTCCTGGCTGGAAGGCCCAGGTTGGACATCGGAAGCCTCAGCTGGGATGGAAGGAAGAGTGGAAGGAAGAGTAGAGAGGGATTCCCTGACTTCAGTGTGGTCTGACAGAAATCACAGTCTCTCATAGTACCACAGCCTGGGGACATAAATGTCATCTGCTGCAGCTCCGGACCTCTGGGAATCTGTGACCTTCTTGCACTCCCTGAGATAAGTGCTCCTCAGGCCAACAATTTTGGCTTTTAAATAAGGGATGGTTGCTTTGGGGACCACCGGCTTCACCAACTCCAGCAGTTTCTCCAGCGCTGCCTGCCTCTTCTGTTTCTGATTATAGTGGGGGTGTCTCACCTGCCACAGACAGGGCAGCTCCCTGTACTTGTCTATGAACAGGGGCAGGAAATTGTGGTCGTTGAACCCATCCATTTTCTCTGCAAGACACAACACAAGACAAACCCTAATGTCAGGCCAAACTCCCCTAATCTTGTTACAATATAGGCTTCCATTTCGAAGCAGTATAGGCCCAAGTTTAGATCCTACCTTCGTTAGCACGATCGGCGTCTCCAATGCTCCTTCCTCCGCTCACAGATCGTACGTAAGACGCGCGCGTTACGATTTATACACACTGCGCATGCGTATAACTCCGCCCGCCCCTGACGTTCTTTCTATTCTATTCCCCGCCCCTTTTCGTTCGGCGCAGTGGAGGAAGAGCACATGGCGGAGAGACAGCAGGATCCTGATAATTGGAGCAACGAGGAGGAGGAAGAGGAGGAGGAGGAAAGGCCGGAGCCTGAAACGTCCCAATCCAGAAGGAGATTAAAGGATTCAAATATGTCCTTTGGGGAGATGTTGGAAATGGTGGACATCCTGAAGAAGGCCGACTATGATGGAAAGTATGGGCCTTACCCCAACCACAATGTCCGAAAGGCCAAGATCATGGCGAAAGTGGTCAGGAGTCTGCACCGGAAATTCAGGGTACGACGATCGAAAGATCAGCTCAGGAAGTGGTGGTCGGACCTGAAATTACGAGAACATGAGCAGTACAGAAAGATCCGGAGAGTGCTGCAAAAAAGTAAGTAGTTGTCCTGTGTTCCTATTGTTCTTGTGTTTATTACGTTCGTGCTGCTCCATGTGCTTTTAGGAACTGTTGTACAGTTTAAAATGGCAACTTTCATGTTCATGGACACATTATTCGTTCGGATCACACATTTTTATTTCGGACTATAAAATACCATTGTTTAGGCCATATGCATTTGGCCACCATTTTGAGGCCCTACAAGTGCAGTGCAAAGTGGATTTGCCCTTAGGAAATTACCCCCATTTTCTCATAAAACAACAATTACATCACCCCAAAAGTGTTGTAGTGTTGAGACAATAATCCACACATTCTTGATGAGCAATCTTTTTGTGCTTTGTATAAGGTTACACAACAGTGCTTTGTATAAGGTTACACAATCACAACATTTTCTGCACTCCACACATTTCTGTCAGGGTCAGCTCAAACAAACACAAGCAGTAAATGTCCACAAAGAAGAGCCTGGGGGGAGATGCCTGTCGAGAACTTGAGGTCCTGCAGGCTTCTCCCTGTGGCCAAATACTGCAAGGTAGCGACCAACCTCTGCTCCGGAGTGATGGCTTGCCTCATGCAGGTATCCTGCCTGCTGATATAGGGGGTCAGCGAAGCCAACAAACGGTGAAACACGGGGTCCGTCATCCTGAGAAAGTTCCTGAAATCATCAGGATATTTCTCACGGATCTCACGGAGCAAAGGCATATGAGAGAACTGGTCACGCTGAAGCAACCAATTCTTGGTCCATGAACTCCTCCCCACCCTGTTCATGGACTGGACTTGTGTCAAGGTCAGGACCCCAACACCAAGCCCCCGCACAGCACGAACTGTACAAGGAGTACGTATACGAAACATGGCTAGAAAACGGTCGGCTGCTCAGAACTAAGTAACAGAACGCACTGAAGAACAGCAAGGCCTGTGAAGAGCGACCTGAAAAACAGCAACGAGCAGGCAAGATCACACAGAAAACTCTGATACGAACTGACTGCACGCACTGAAGAGCAGATACAAACCCACAAGCACAAACTGAACAGCAGAAAACGATCTGAAAGCCACGAGTCTGAAAAAGCGCGAATCCTCTCTTACCAAACTTTTACTAACACGAGATTAGCAAAAGGAGCCCAAAGGGTGCGGCGCTTGGTTCTGAACCGGCCTTTTCTAGTCTCGTCGTACGTGGTGTACGTGACCGCGTGGTTGTCGATCGGAAATTCCGACAACTTTGTGCGACCGTGTGTAGGCAAAACAAGTTTGAGCCAACATCCGTCGGAAAAAATCCTAGGATTTTGTTGTCGGAATGTCCGAACAAAGTCCGACCGTGTGTACGGGGCATGAGTGTCGGTTCACACAGGGGCGTCTTCAAAGTCGTCCGATTCTGAAGCCGCCCCGTACAGCACGACTTCAGCGTGGCTTGCAAAACGACTTCTGTATAGAAGTCAATGCAAGTTGCACCAAAGTCGCTCCAAAGTAGTACAGGAACCTTTTTCTAAGTTGGAAGAACTTGAGTCACTCCTATTAAAACGGTTCCATTGCAATGCATGGAGCGTGACTTGTCAGGCGGCTAAGTCGCCTGACAGGTCGCCCCTGTGTGAACCGGCACTAAGATTTACTCTGAGTTGACCTTTTGTTTCATTAGACCTTTAACAAATGAATGAATCATGTTGAATTCATACGTTATTTATGCTATAATTTCTTTCGTATTAGTTTAAATTCGTATTTGCAAAGATGCAAAATTCGACCGAATTTCGATTAGTTACAAAACAAATGGCTCATGTCTACAAATGACCTGAACTCCTTTAACCCCTTCTCGACCAGCTGCCACAGTTATACTGCGGCAGGATGGCTCTCCTGCGCGATCCGTCGTAGCTGTACGTGCGTGCCCGCAGAGGGTCCCCGGAGCCGAAGCGCGTGCCCGATGGGCTCGATGACGGCCGGGCACCTGCGATCGCTCGTGACAGAGCGAGAACCGAGATCTGTGTGTGTAAACACACAAATCCCGGTTCGCTCAGGGGAGAGGAGACAGATCGTGTGCTCTGCCTCCTACTAAGTAGGAACACTGATCGGTCTCCTCCCCTAGTCAGTCCCATCCCCCCCACAGTTAGAACACACCTAGGGAACACAGTTAACCCCTTGATCGCCCCCTAGTGTTAACCCCTTCCCTGCCAATGACATTTATACAGTAATCAGTGGCTATTTTTAGCTCTGATCGCTGTATAAATGTCAATGGTCCCAAAAAAGTGTCAAAAGTGTCCAATCTGTCCACCGCAATGTTGCAGTCGTGATAAAAATAGCTGATCACCGCCATTACTAGTGAAAAAAAAATAATTAAAATGCCAAAAATCTATCCCCTATTTTGTAGACGCTATAACCTTTGTGCAAACCAATCAATATACGCTTATTGCGATTTTTTTTTTACAAAAAATATGTAGAAGAATACATATCGACCTAAACTGAAATTTTTTTTTTTTGTTTTTAAATTGGGATACAAAATATTTTGTTTTTTTTTAAATTGTCGCTTTTTTTGTTTATAGCGCAAAAAATAAAAAACGCAGAGGTGATCAAATACCACCAAAAGAAAGCTCTATTTGTGGGGAAAAAAGGACATTAATTTTGTTTGGGTACAACGTCACAGGACCACGCAATTGTCAGTGAAAACGACGCAGTGCTATATCTCAAAAATGGCCTGGTCAGGAAGGGGGTAAATTCTTCCGGGGCTAAAGTAGTTAAAGAAACTTTCCTGAGCAAAACATAAAGACATACAGTGGGGACGGAAAGTATTAAGATCCCCTTACATTTTTTCATTTTTCACATTTTTGTTATATTGCAGCCATTTGCTAAAATCATTTCATTTCAATTTTTTTCCTCATTAATGTACACACAGCACCCCATATTGATAGAAAAACACAGGATTGTTGACATTTTTGCAGATTTATTAAAAAAGAAAAACTGAAATATCACATGGTCCTAAGTATTCAGACCCTTTGCTGTGACACTAATATATTTAACTCAGGTGCTGTCCATTTCTTCTGATCATCCTTGAGATGGTTCTACACCTTCATTTGAGTCCAGCTGTGTTTGATTATACTGCTTGGACTTGATTAGGAAAGCCACACACCTGTCTATATAAGACCTTACAGCTCACAGTGCATGTCAGAGCAAATGAGAATCAGGAGGTCAAAGGAACTGCCTGAAGAACTCAGAGACAGAATTGTGGCAAGGCACAGATCTGGCCAAGGTTACAAAATAAATTCTGCTGCACTTAAGGTTCCTAAGAGCACAGTGGCCTCCATAATCCTTAAATGGAAGACGTTTGGGACGACCAGAACCCTTCCTAGAGCTGGTCGTCTAGCCAAACTGAGCTATTGGGGGAGAAGAGCCTTGGTGAGAGAGGTAAAGAAGAACCCAAAGATCACTGTGGCTGAGCTCCAGAGATGGAGTCAGGAGATGGGAGAAAGTTGTAGAAAGTCAACCATCACTGCAGCCCTCCACCAGTTGGGGCTCTATGGCAGAGTGGCCCGACAAAAGCTTCTCCTCAGTGCAAGACACATGAAAGCCTGCATGGAGTTTGCTAAAAAACACGTGAAGGACTCCAAGATGGTGAGAAATAAGATTCTCTGGTCTGATGAGACCAAGATAGAACTTTTTGGCCTTAATTCTAAGCGGTATGGTTGGAGAAAACCAGGCACTGCTCATCACTTGTCCAATACAGTCCCAACAGTGAAGCATAGTGGTGGCAGCATCATGCTGTGGGGGTGTTTTTCAGCTGCAGGGACAGAATGACTGGTTGCAATCGAGGGAAAGATGAATGTGGCCAAGTACAGGGATATCCTGGATGAAAACCTTCTCCAGAGTGCTCAGGACCTCAGACTGGGCCGAAGGTTTACCTTCCAACAATGACCCTAAGCACACAGCTAAAATAATGAAGGAGTGGCTTCACAACAACTCCGTGACTGTTCTTGAATGACCCAGCCAGAGCCCTGACTTAAACCCAATTGAGCATCTCTGGAGAGACCTAAAAATGGCTGTCCACCAACGTTTACCATCCAACCTGACAGAACTGGAGAGGATCTGCAAGGCGGAATGGCAGAGGATCCCCAAATCCAGGTGTGAAAAACTTGTTGCATCTTTCCCAAAAAGACTCATGGCTGTATTAGATCAAATGGGTGCTTCTACTAAATACTGAGCAAAGGGTCTGAATACTTAGGACCATGTGATATTTCAGTTCTTCTTTTTTAATAAATCTTCAAAAATGTCAACAATTCTGTGTTTTTCTGTCAATATGGGGTGCTGTGTGTACATTAATGAGGGAAAAAAATGAACTTAAATGATTTTAGCAAATGGCTGCAACATAACAAAGAGTGAAAATTTTAAGGGAGTCTGAATACTTTGCGTCCCCACTGTATGTGACTGTCACAGTGACCCTTTTGCTTTAAAGCTAAATTCCAGGCACATATACAAAGGCACAGATTAATGCAGCCTGAAATTAATTAATACATCAATTAAATACATTTTTTTAAATGCAAGCATTGTTAGTGCCTGAATTTGAGTGGGTATCGGTTTCTTGCAGTTCCCTGTACAGCAGAGACCCAACTGGGGGCAGCACAATTGGTAGAGAGTGTTTAAGTACCAAACATAAAGAATATACCGTGCTGTTTCTTTAAATGGTGTACAGCGGCCAGCACAGCAAAAGAACAATGCAAACAACGTGAAACAAAATAAAAGTGCAGCACTAATGTACAATATTAAAATGAACTGAGATAAAATAGCCCTTTGGTAAAATGTGACGCAATGGCATCAGCAGAGCCGTCCTGGGACGGGCTCTGCTGATACCATTGCGTCACATTTTACCAAAGCGCTTTTTTATCTTCACAAATGTGATTGTTCCTTTTATTTAATAAAATACTCCTTTTTCTTAATAGAATTACACTATGTGGCCCTCTATTTTTTTCCTTCTTAACCATACCGCACAGGAGAGTATATTCATCTTGCTCCTCGTCTAACCATTTTGGGGGTTACCAATCTGGAGAGCCATTGGAAAGATCATAGGAATATCTGACTCCCAGCCAGAGGTGGTCTATATGGATGCCTACATTTCTTGGTGTGTGACACCACAAGCTCGATTGACTTATTAGGTGTACGACCTGCCTGAGTCCAAGCCCTCCTGTAAGCCTTCAACTAGTTGGTGGTGGATTATCTACTTGCAACCTCTTTATATATATCCCCTTTTTGAAGTCACAATGATGCCATGACAATTCATTTATGGACTTGGATTCATTCACACGTTTGACCTTCTTTTCTGTGGATATCACGTTCACTTTTTTTTTACAGAATATATTTGCACTGTTGATTTATGTACTGTGCGTTATGTCCCTTTAGGGGTTTTTCACATGCATTGTCTTTAGTATTCAAGTTTTTTTCACATATATTGATTATTACACAATATTCAATTTTAGTTCATTTTAATATTGTACAATAGCGCTGCACTTTTATTTTATTTCAGGGTGTTTAAGTACCAACTTGTTCAAAAGGGACCAGTTAAGAAAAAAAAAAAAAAAACAGGGGCCACTGGGATTCCCAGTCATTATCCCTTGTGAAGACCAACTGGTACTTAAATTCTGCACCCTGGGCAAGCCCTTGTCACCAGCACCATAACAGGGATGGACAAAACCTGTAAGGTTTACTGAACTGCAGAAGAGTTGCCCTTCCAGAGAGAGCTTTGCTGTGTGACTGAGTTGTGTAAATCACAAGACTGTATGGAAACAAATAACTTGGCAGGTGAGACAGCTCCCTTATATACACTATATTGTCAAAAGTATTGTGACGCCTGCCTTTACACGCACATGAACTTTAATGGCATCCCCATCTTAGTCGTAGGGTTCGATTTTGAGTTGGCCCTTTGCAGCTATAACAGCTTCAACTCTTCTGGGAAGGCTGTCCACAAGGTTTAGGAGTGTGTCTATGGGAATGTTTGACCTTTTTTCCAGAAGGCCATTTGTGAGGTCAGTCACTGATGTATGAGAAGGCCTGGCTTGCAGTCTCCACTCTAATTCATCCCAAAGGTGTTCTATCAGGTTGAGGTCAGGACTCAGTCAAGTTCCTCCACCCCAAACTCGCTCATCCATCTTTATGGACCTTGCTTTGTGCACTGATGGGCAGTCATGTTGAAACAGGAAGGGGCCATCCCCAAACTGTTCCCAAAAAGTTGGGAGCATGAAATTGTCCAAAATGTGTTGCTATGCTAATGCCTTAATAGTTTTCTTTACTGGAACTAAGGGGCCAAGCCCAACCCCTGGAAAGCAACCCCACGCCATAACCCCCCTCCACTAAATGATTTGGACCAGTGCACAAAACAAGGTCCATAAAGACATGGATGAACGTGTTTGGGATGGAGGAACTTAACTGGCCTCAACCCGATAAAACATCTTTGGGATGAATTCAAGCAGAGACTGCAAGCCAGGCTTACTCGTCCAACATCAGTGCCTGACCTCACAAATGCTCTTCTAGAAGAATGGTCAAACATTCCCATATACACAAGCCTTCTCAGAAGAGTTGAAGCTGTTAAAGCAGGAAAGGGTGGGGCGACTTAATATAGAACCCTACGGACTAAGACTCAGATGCCATTAAAGATTATGTGCGTGTAAAGGAGTCCCAATATTTTTGACAATATAGTGTAGATTTCATCTGGTTTTTAGAAGTCTGGAGCCTGGAGTTTATCTTTAGTCCCCTACCTGAAACAAGCAGTTAAGATTTTTATCCTGACTCTCCTGATTGCATGATTGATCCAGGGGGGACAGAAAGTACTGAAGTCAGTGGGTTAAAAGTACTGCAAGCAAACCATTGATATTCTAACTTTCTGTTTGAGCTGACAAAGTTGCCTTGGCTGCACTGAAATCCTGAGCACTGGTATCAGCCTTTCCTGAGATCTCATGTTCAGGACTTTAAAACAGCTTCCGTGTGAACCTAAACTGACTTTAGGGTCTCTGCTCCGGCATCTATGAACCCCATTTGGTGTGTTCCACTGAGGGTGCAGGTCGGACTAGGAGTCTGCCCTGACTTCAAGTAATTCACAGAAAAAGTAGCCTGGGTGGAGTTAGGCTGAGGCAGCTATCACCTATAACATGCTGGGCTTAAATGGTGTTCGGTGTCTGAGCTCCCCCATGATAGGGAGATAAGGAAAGGGGAACGATTCTGTAGTGCAGCAGGGAAGACCTCAGACACAGCTGACAATGCTGCTTGAAATTTCAGTGCAGCAGAAGTACTGTATTATCAGCTTCAAAAGGAAGTTAGGAAACCATTGGATTTCTGACAGATTACTAATTACTTGCATCATTTCTAAAGTGATAGAACACACAGAAATAGGCATGTGTTGCCAACAGGGCAGAGCTAAAGCAAAAGTAGAGGAGACACCATGGGTGGAAGGGGTTCAGCTGGGGGTGCTACCAAATTTTCATCTGCACTGTGCAGGTTTTAGCCAATAAAACTGACTGCACAGGCGTACCTGTGCAATCAGTGGGATTCTGCTCTCAGTGTACCCAAACCTATAATGTAAGGTCTGTGCTGTGTGTCCTTTTACCATCCCCACGTATCTTACTTTCTGACTTCCACTTTCTCATTTATTTTTTGAAAAATGTATAGGAATTGTACTCTACTTGCCACAAGCCACATTTCTAGCCTATCCTTACACAACAGAACATCCAATGGAGTTTATTTACTAAAGGCAAATAGACTGTGCACCTTGCAAGTTCAGTTGTACTCATTTTGCCGAGAGCTTAGTGAAAATGGTGAATCTTCTCTTTGTAAAGAATATCCAATTGGCTGCAAGTAGAATAGAAAAAAAAATGAATTTTTCCTTGCACATAATTGGATGCTGGAAAAAATCAAAGCTTGCCCATTTGTGTTCGTCTTCATATTGTCTAAGCAAAATATTGTATAAGTACCTTGCCACTGTTAATATTCAGCACCAATCTCCATCTGTACATTATCTACATGTTAAGTTGCTTTTGTACCACCTGCATGTGGAGCACAATACTTATGGTGTTTTTTTTAATACAACATTTAGCTTTTTTTGACTATTTTTTTTTTAATTATTTGTATGTAAACGTTTTAAATCCGTATTTGCTTTCTTTTGTAATGTCAAATAAAAATGTTTTGTAGTGAATTTGTGTGATGGAAGAACAAGTAGGTGGAAACCTGGCTATATCTTGTATGCTCCTTATGACTAAATCACTTTGTTTCAACCACATCACAGAACCTCCTCTATTCTATTTAGTTGTGCTTAGACTAGAAAGTGGAAATCCTAGGACTGGTAGACAGTAAGTGTCATTTCTCCACCCTATTATGGCCCAGCTAGTGTACAAGTGGATACGCAAGCTTTAACTGTCTAATTGCACTTTGGCATTGTTTCTTTGAATGTCAGAGCAACTTGTCCTGGTATTGATTGCAGGAATTTACTGGATACTAATATGATATAGTAATATCACATTATTTGTGAAAGTGTTTTACCTTGACTTTGACCTTTTTCATGTTTTGAGCCCTTTATATACTATATTTTCTTATTGTTTAGAGGTCACTCATTTGTAGATTACAGAATAATTATTTTGTTGCATAGCGATATTTTTTTTAGGTGAAAAGGTAGTTTAGTATTTATAAGTTAAAAGGGTAATGTATTTTGTTCATTATGTAATGAAATAATGTGCCTGTAATATTCAAATTTGCAAATACCGTTTGTTTAAACAATAAGAAAATACAGTATATAAAAGGACTCAAAATTGGGGAAAATGTCACAATCAAGGTTAACAACATGTTTATAACACTTTAATAAATAATGAGATCTAAGATATTAAAACTTATTTTTTATGTGTTATTTTCAGTGAGCCAGAGCTTGCCATAATAGTATACTGAAATATTTGTATTTTTTTAACAGATCTAGGAGCTCCCTTCTTATACTGGGATCGAAATGAAAATGACAAGGCTTCCTACTGTGTGGAAACGCCATATGGATTCCAGTTGGATTTGGACTTTCTAAAATATGTTGATGATATCCAGAGTGGTCAGACTTTGAAGAAAATGTCTCTTAGCAGAAAACCAAGATCATCAAGGCGCTCTACATCATCTTTAAGAAGCCTGTCCAGCCAAACTGGAATTTCGGTTTCAACAGAGTCTTTGGATTATAGTGAGGATGGCACCTCATCAGACTCAGTTTTTTTCACAAGAGACGTTGTAGATAACAGCTACTCTGGTGTGGCCAAACAGGCATTGGGTTTAAGAAAGTCAAATCCAATATCGCCAACACCCTTGTTTAAACTTCTCCCGCCTCCACCAGCAAAGGCACTTCGGAATGCTCGTGTTGAGAAAGCACTTGAGAGTAGAAAAAAACAAGAGCAACTAATTGTAGACTATGAAAAAGTACAGTCTTCAAATCTGTCCAAGCTTAGTTCTGCTAGTAGAAGTTCACCCAATCTCACCCAAGGATCTTTATCAACTTTGCAGTATAATAAAAGTGGAGACAGACGTGCAGTCCTAAGTCCAACCTCCATAGGATCTATGAAGTTCAGTCCTGTGAATTCTGGAAGAAGTACTCCATCTGATAATTCTTCTTCAACTCAGTATCTTCAGTATATTCGGGAGCAGATGGCGGTTTCATTGAAGCAGCTGAAAGACCTTGAAGAACAGGTAAAAGTAATTCCTCTCTTACAGAAGCAAATGTGTACACTTGAAAGAGAGAAAAAACAGCTTACAGATGAACTGGAGAAGCAGAGGGCATATGCCATTGGAATGCCATTGATTGCTAACTCTAGCCTCCATGATATTGATTTAAAGAAAAAGCTTGATGCTATATCTGAAAATGAGATTAAAACAGAAACAAAAACATCTAAATCTGAAATTAGATTAGAGTCTGGATTATCTAAACCAAGTAAAATTACAGAACTAAAAAGACTCACAGAGAAATTAAGTGATACAGAAAGAAAAACAAGTCATGAAAAAGCAGCAACTGACAAAACAGTTGTTCATTATCCAGCAGTGAAGGAAAAGTCCAGAAAGTCTGTATCAGTTGGGGAGAATATTCCTATGACAGAGTCTGTGTTTTACTATAGATCTCAACATGAAAAAAAAGATGCTGCCGTACAATATTCAACTGAAACAACAGATGTAGGTGTTTGGGTAATGGAACCATTATTGGGACTGACATGCGAAGCTGAGAGGGAAATACAGATTTTGGAACATACAATAGAACATCAAAGAGCTGTTATCAAAATTCTTGAAAATAATCTTAAGGCTGCCTGTGATGAAATGGATGAGCTAAGGGTAGCTGTCTCCACCAGAACCATCATAAATGTGCAACCAAACCCAGTGGAAGCATTAGCAGATGCAAACAGTCCAAAACCATCTGAAGAATACTTACAAATGGTGGATACAAGAGCGCTTTTTGCTTCAGAAATGTCTGCAAGTGGCATTGGCAGTGATATTGAATTAAATAGATTAGATAATTTTGAAGATGAAACTGTTGTAGATATGATGATTGAATGTAAAGAAATAAGCACAAGTGCACATTCTAAAGGACAGTTAATACCCAGTAGCAATGGATTTGACACTATAAGTGTACCGGTTTCTGACCATGAACTGACAATCTTAGGCAGAGATGAGGTGGATAGTGCTGACAATAAAGATATCAAGTGTGCTATATCTGAAAAAGATATCAAAGATGGTGAAACATATGCCACTGGGGCTTATGCAGGAGAAAAGAACAAAGCGTTAATGCGTCTTCAGGGTTCAAAAGAAGTGCAAGAGTATAATGCAGATGACGATACAGATGGAAGCAGGACATTAAAATCTTTAGATGAAGTCAGTAAGTAACTTTATTATTAAAGCTGAAGCTTAAACCTTATATTTTGCCTTCCCTGGTTTACTCATTTCCCCCCTCACTAACCTGCTAATGAAATTATTACATAAACCTGTACATACCTCATTTTAGATCTGGTGATGTTATCTCTAGTTCTGTTGCTTCTCTATGCAATCCAGGAAGATCATGGCTGGTGGTAGCGGTTGGCAGGTTACTGTTCTTGAAAACACAAAGCTGGTTAATACCCACATATGATGACTGAAAGAACAGAAATTGAATGAATGAAAGGGTGGGACAAGACCAATTCTTATGTCATCAACTTTTAATGATCAGTGCGAGAAGCTTACCATGTACAGTTAAATCAATGTAGGAAATTTCAGTACAAAAGAGGTGCCTGTGCAAATGAGCAGAGAAGGTAGAGCTGACGTTTAACTTTAAAGTGGTTGTAAACCTCTGAAATGAAAAACGAACAGAGCATATCCCTCCATAGTGGGTTTTAGCCTCGATCCAAAGCATTGACTATGATTTCTGTCTCTTCCCTCTGCTTTCTGCATTAGTCACTTTTGACAGGTTATCTCGATTTGATGCAGTCCACAGAATCTTGACAGACAGCACAGAGAAGGTGACTGACAGCCTCGGCTGTGCCTGTTTCCCTATGAGACTGTGCAGAGGGAGTGTATCCTTACCCTCCACTCAGGCACCGAATTACACTCAGCCCCCCACTCTTTGCTGTGCTGTGAAATCAGATCCCTGCCCCTTGCCTGCTGGAGCTGAGAAATAGCTTTTGATCTGGGTGTTTTAGAAGGCTGTAGAGAAGAGGGGGCTGCAGATAAACAGGTACAACTTATGAAGGAGGATTTGTTTAATCTCTGCATATCACCTGAGAATAGTCATGTAAGAGTAAGAGTTTACAATAACTTTAAATACATTAGTATTACTAAGATAATTTTAACTGAGCAGGTGTGACATTAAGTATATGGTATTTGTATAGAAGACTGACATTATGAAGCTTATTACTTATACAGTATATCTATTATTAACTTGGTTTAGTTCTTCCATCCCATATGTGCTGATTAAATGCACTACATATAAAAATTGCCCACCATTTATTTTAAACTAAAACATTCCCTGTAGACCACTGAATTCCCTTAATATCTTTTTTTGAGGTTGAGGTATTTACTGCATCTTACTTCTACCTTGCCAAGGTGTACAGCTATTAAAAAGGCAATTAAAACAATCTATATTGGTTTTTATTCATTTTATTTTCAAATGATTAAGTAAATTGCTATTTCATTTGTAACTTTTTTTATTCCACCAAATGTTTTATTACTGGATGTAATTTTGCCTCAAATTGCCATGCCTGGGTCCAATGGGAGTGTTTCAGTAGAAACTGAGAGATTTTCCTTGAACAGTAGAATGGCAGCTGGCAGGGTTTTAACATGAAATTAGGAAAAGTAGTGAGAACTGGGTACTTAGAATCTCCAAGTGTTCTGATATGCTGACAAGTCCTGGGTTTATGGGTCCAAAGTCTGGCCTCACACCCTCCTGCATCCTAAGCCTCACCTTAAGGCCCCATGCACACACGGTGCTAGCTAACCTCTCCTAAATGCCTCTCCTTTTTTTTTACAGAAAAAAAACACTTAATGCGTGTAAACTTGTGTAAATGTGTTTAGATGCATTTAGGCGTGTCAAGTGCTTGAGAATTCTGGCCATTGAAATAAATTAACACTCAGGCACTTGACACGCTTATGCCCCGTACACACGGTCGGATTTTCCGATGGAAAATGTCTGATCGGAGCGTGTTGTCGGACATTCCGACCGTGTGTCGGGCTCCATTGGACATTTTCCATCGGATTTTCCGACACACAAAGTTTGAGAGCAGGCTATAAAATTTTCCGACAACATAATCCGTTGTCGGAATTTCCGATCGTGTGTACACAAATCCGACGGACAAAGTGCCACGCATGCTCAGAATAAATAAAGAGATGAAAGCTATTGGCTACTGCCCCGTTTATAGTCCAGACGTACGTGTTTTACGTCACCGCGTTCAGAATGATCGGATTTTCCGACAACTTTGTGTGACCGTGTATATGCAAGACAAGTTTGAGCCAACATCCATTGGAAAAAATCCTAGGATTTTGTTGTCGGAATGTCCGATCAATGTCTGACCGTGTGTACGGGGCATATGCGTTAATGCGCGTTTACACACATCAAACATTTTTTCTGCCGAGACTAAGCTGTTCCTGGATGCGCTGGCAATGGATTTTTTATGCCTATAAATGCCTATGTGTGCATGGACACAACATGGAAGGGCACTTAGAGACAAAAAAAAAAAAGATACCCCTAAAAGCATCTTTAACCACTTGCCCTGGAAGTTTTTCCCCCATTAATGACCAGGCCATTTTTTGAGATATGGCACTGGGTTACTTTAACTGTCAATTGCACGGTCGTGCAACGATGTTCCCAAATAAAATTGATGTCCTTTTTTACCACAAATAGAGCTTTTTTTTGGTGGTATTTGATCACCTTTGCCGTTTTTATTTTTTGCGCTATAATCAAAAAAAGACAGAAAATTAAAAAACATTTTTTTTTTTACTTTCTGTTATAAAACATATCCAATACATTTTTTAAAAAAAATCTAATTTCTTCATCAGTTTAGGCTAATATGTATTCTGCTACATATTTTTTGTAAAAAAAAAAAAAAAAAAATCCCAGTAAGCGTATATTGATTGGTCTGCACAAAAGTTAACGCTTCTACAAACTATGGGATACTTTTTTTTTTTTTAATAGTAATGGCGGTGATCAGTGATTTTTAGTGGGACTGCGACATTGCAGCGGACAAATTGGACACCTGACACTTTTGACACTTTTTTGGGAACCAGTGACATTATTACAGTGAACAGTGCTAAAAATATGCACTGTTACTGTATTAACACTGGCAGGGAAGGGGTTAACACCAGGGGCAATCAAAGGGTTAAGTGTGTCCCTAGGGGGTGCTTGTTAACTGTGTGGGGGATGAACTCACTGGATGGACACAGAGATCCATGTTCCTGCTTAGCAGGAACACAAGATCACTGTGTTCTTCCCTGTCAGAACGGGGATCTGCCTTGTTTAGATCACCGTTCACCGTTCTGTCTCTTCGTGAAGCGATTGCGGGTGGCCGCCTGTGTATTGCACAAAATGACGCGCTATAGAGCCGACCTGCCACAGTATATGTACTGCGGCCTATTGGCAAGTGGTTAAAAACAGTGTATGTGCAGGAGCTCTTAGCCAGATTAATGGACCAATAATACGATTTAGATGGGAGAGGTGAGTTTGTTCACTCAGGAATCTGCATAGCAAAGGAAATTGGGCATTCTGGGTATCTGGAAAGCTTAAAGTGTTTGTAACGCTAAAAATAAAAAAAAGTATCCTGTTCCTATAAAGCATGCATAACAGCACAATGCGTTGTATCACCTAAAATACCCGGCTGATCCTGCCTGGTTCTGCCCACCCCCCTGTAAACTGACCACATTTATCATGGCTGCTGAGCCCTGACACCATGGTCAGTTTTTGCGCCTCCCTTATCCGCTGTCTCTCCTCTGTCCTCTCCCCCCCGCCTGTCAGCTTGTGTCAGTGCCACTCTGCTCCCTGGCCCTTTCCTTCCTGCTGCTATAAAAACTCTGTTCTATTCTGTTATATTATTATTATTATTATTATTATTATTATTATGTTATTCTGTTATATTCTGTGTTAAATTCCACTCCCTGCAACTTCTTTAACACCCCCTTTCCTCTCTCTGATCACAACCTTATCCGTTTCACGCTCTCCTTGTCTCCTACCTCCCATGCTGCCATATCGCTGCTCCCATTTGCCTCCAAGCTCATCGAACGCCTTGTCCATGACCGAATGAGTCGCTACCTCATGGACAACAACCTTCCCGACCCCCTACAGTCCAGCTTCCTTCCACAACATTCCACTTAAAATCTGCCCTACTAAAACTCACCAATGACCTACTAATTGCTAAAACCAATAGCCATTACTCCATAATCATACTCTTAGACCTCTCTGCTGCCTTTCGACCACCTGCTCCTCCTCAGCAAACTACACTCCCTTGGCCTCTGTGATTCTGCTTTATCCTGGTTCTCCTCCTACCTATCTCAGTACACTTTCAGTGTCACTTACAACTCCATCTCCTCTGCTCCTCTTCCTCTCTCTGTTAGGGTACCCCAAGGCTCTGTCCTTGGGCCCCTCCTATTCTCGCTCTATACCTCTTCCCAGGGCCAGTTGATAATGGCTTCCAATACCACCTCCATGCTGATGACACCCAGATCTATCTCTACACTCCTTAACTGACCCCTTCGATCTCCTCAAGGATCTCAAACTTACTAAATGACACATCGGTATGGATGTCACACCACTTTCTCAAACTCAATCTGTCAAAAAACTGAGCTTGTAATACTTCCTCTTTCTCGGTCCCCCCCCATGACTTTACCATAAAGATCAACAGCACAACCATTGGTCCCTCCACACATGCCAGGGCGCTGGGTGTAATCCTTGACTCTGACCTCTCCTGCAGCCCCCACATCCAATCGCTGGCTAAATCCTGTCGCCTTAACCTCTCCAACATCTCCAGAATTCGACCCTTCCTGACTAATGACACCACAAAGCTACTTATTCTCTCCTTGACTATTTCCCGCCTTGACTACTTCAACTCTATCCTTTATGACCTACCCTTACGCAGGCCCCTTCAGTCTATTATGAATGCTGCTGCTAGACTAATACACCTCACTAATCGATCCGTGACTGCTGCCTCTCTGCCAATCCCTGCACTGGCTTCCCCTACCCCACCATATACAATTCAAAATGCTAACCACAACATACAAGGCCATCCACAACATCTCCCCCAGCTACATCACCAAACTCATCTGCAGATATCGCCCAAATTGTCCCCTCCGCTCCTCCCAGGACCTCCTGCTCTCTAGCTCCATTGTTACCTCCTCTCATGCTCGCCTTCAGGACTTCTCCAGAGCCTCTCCCATCCTCTGGAATTCCCTGCCCCAGTATATCCGATCAGCCCCTACCCTGTCCACCTTTAGGAAATCCCTGAAAACTCACTTATTCAGGGAAGCCTATCTATCACGTACGTGAAGGGGGACTGAAATGACAAGGTCGGCCTCTCTTGTATCTCCAGCCCAAGTCCCGCTAAGAGTAGCCGGGTACGTTAACAGACGGGCAGCAGGGTACCGGAACATCAGGCAGAGACGAGTTAGATGGGAAGCTGGGATGAGGAACCAGAGATCAGGTATAGCAGAGTCCAGAGCAGGGTCAACAAGAGCCAAGGTCAGCAACGGGAATCAGACGGAACAAACACAGGTTTCAGAATAACAGGAGCACAGCTGAAGACCAGTCAGCACAGATCAGTGGTTGGAGCCCCCTTTAAGTATGCTGTCTGGCGCCAATTGGCGCTAGGAACGCACTCCTGCGCGTGCATGCTGGGCACCGCGCTTGCGTTTAGGCATGCACGGGCATTTGTAATCGCCTGTGAGCTTGAGCATGCGAGACGGCGCGCGCCAGGCGATTTCCACTGGTTTCCTTACACTATCCCACACCCACCTAACAACTGTCCCCGAAGCCACCCCCTATCAAATCATTCCCTGCATCTATTAACATTTTTCGACCACCACCCCCTGCCTTTAGAATGTAAGCTCTACAAGCAGGGCCCTCCTGTCCCTTCTGTATTAAACTGTACTGTAATTGTGCTATCCCCCCTCTACATTGTAAAGCGCTGCGTAAACTGTTGGCGCTATATAAATCGTGTATAATAATAATAATAATATAATAACATTCATACAATCCCCTCTGTTAGATAACGTTATGTGCCCCACTGTATGTGCTTTATAAAAAATATGCCGATTTTAGAGCACTTCTCGGCGCACACGTGACCGCTTATCGTTCTTCTCCTCTACTCCCCCCCTGATATCAGCGGGAGTTCTCGGCCCCTTCTGCTGTAGTTGTCAGATTGGGAGAGGAGAGTGATAAGCAGTCACATGAGTGCCAGGAGGCACTCTGAAATAAGGTAGAAGTCTGCATTTTTTTAATAAAACAGATACAGTGGGGCACATAAAGGTATCTAACAGAGGGGATTGTATGCTCATGGCAAAGTGGCTTTTACAACTCAGAACAGGCCTGATTTACATGCTCTCAGAGTTGCATGTGCTGACAGCTATGGATGAATAGGAACTTTGCCCTGCATGTTTACTACAATCTGACTATAGAAAAGGCAACATACAGTATATTGGTATATTGCAATGTGTTTAAGGTGCTTTGTTATGATCTTTTTCTTTCTTTCTATTCTAGTTATGAGTTGCGCTCAGGTTCTTGCCAGCTAAGTATTAAAAGCACTGAAGATGTCAAGCGGATAGTGGCCTCAGCAGTCATTTCATTGGACACATTACTGATTCTCATATGTTTCCCATTGTAGTGAAGACCATATTTTCCAGTTACTGGTTTGTTTCCAATATCTTTGTAATATACTTATGTGCTTCACTGTATTATTGTTGGAATGCTTATAAAATCTATCAGGTGTTAAACAAAATCATGTCTCTTGTACGTATTGCAAAACATTTTCCCAACCCTAGTATTAGATGCACTAGCAGATTTAGATGGACTTGACTTAATTTAATAAATTAAAGCTGAAAACCAGCTAACACTTTTTAAGCAGTTACAGCAACATGTTTTTTTTTTCCCTTTAGGATAAAGGTTTTACATAAATGAATAAAAACTGATTGTTGTAAGCACCCCTGTCAAAACAATAAATATTTCAGCTTACCTTTTTTCCAGTCTATTTCTGGAAACTGCAGCACAAAAATGCTTCTTAGGGCTTGTTCACACTTGACTTAATTTCTATAGGAGTGTAACAAACGCTCCTATAGCGTTAGTAGGGGTGTTAGACTCATTTTAATGAGCTATAGTATGGGCGTTAGACTGTAGGGATGAGCCAAACACCCCCCGGTTCAGTTCACAGCAGAACATGCAAAAAATTTGTTCGAATATGAGAACACCGTTAAAGTCTATGGGACACGAACGTGAAAAATCAAAAGTGATAATTTTAAGGGTTAATATGCAAGTTATTGTCATAAAAAAGTGTTTGGGGACCCGGGTCCTGCCCCAGGGGACATGTATGAATGCAAAAAAAAAGTTTTAAAAACGGCAGTTTTTTCGGGAGCAGTGATTTTAATAATGCTTAAAGTGAAACAATGAAAGTGAAATATTCCTTTAAATTTCGTACCTGGGGGGTGTCTATAGTATGCCTGTAAAGTGGTGCATTTTTCCCGTGTTTAGAACAGTCCCTGCACAAAATGACTATTCTAAAGGAAAAAAAAGTCATTTAAAAGTAATAGCGGCTATAGTGAATTGTCGGGTCTCGGCAATACAGATAAAAGTCATTGAAAAAAATGGCATGGGATCCCCCCCAGTCCATTACCAGGCCCTTTGGGTCTGGTATGATTATTAAAGGGAACCCCAAACCAAAATTAAAAAAAAAATTGCGTGGGGGTCCCCCCAAATTCCATACCAGTCGCTTCAGGTCTGGTATGGATATTAAGGGAAACCCTGAGCCAAATTCTTTTTTAAAAATGGCGAAGAGGTCCCCCTCAAAATCCATACCAGACCCTTCAGGTCTAGTACGGATTTTAAGGGGAACCCCCGTGCCAAAATTTAAAAAAAAATGACGTGGGGGCCCCCCAAAAATCCATACCAGACCCTTATCCGAGCATGCAACCTGGCAGGCCACAGGAAAAGAGGGGGGGTCAAGAGAGCGCCCCCCCTGAAAAGTTTTTAAAACTTTTTTTGCATTGATACATGTCCCCTGGGGCAGGACCCAGGTCCCCAAACACTTTTTATGAAAATAACTTGCATATTAACCTTTAAAATTAGCACTTTTGATTTCTCCCATAGACTTTTAAAGGGTGTTTTGCGGCTTTTGAATTTGCCGCGAACACCCCAAATTGTTCGCTATTCGGCGAACAGGCGAACACCCGATGTTCGAGTTGAACTTACGTTCGACTTGAACATCGGCCTCATCCCTATTAGACTGGCGTCAATGAGCTTTAGTATGAGCGATAGACTGGCGTTTTACAAGCGACAACTTTAAAATGCTTCCCAAACGCCCTATGGGCAGTTTTGAAGCATTTGATGAGCTTTAAGGTACAGTCAGGTCCATAAATATTGGGACATTGACACAATTCTAATCTTTTTGGCTCTATACACCACCACAATGGATTTGAAATGAAACAAACAAGATGTGCTTTAACTGCAGAGTTTCAGCTTTAATTTGAGGATATTTACATCCAAATCAGGTGAACGGTGTAGGAATTACAACAGTTTGTATATGTGCCTCCCACTTTTTAAGGGACCAAAAGTAATGGGACAATTGGCTGTTCAGATGTTCCATGGCCAGGTGTGTGTTATTCCCTTATTATCCAATTTACAAGGAGTAGATAAAAGGTCCAGAGTTCATTTCAAGTGTGCTATTTGCATTTTGAATCTGTTGCTGTCAACTCTCAATATGAGATCCAAAGAGCTGTCACTATCAGTAAAGCAAGCCATCATTAGGCTGAAAAAAACAAAACAAACCCATCAGAGAGATAGCAAAAACATTAGGTGTGGCCAAATCAACTCAATGGTGGATGACCAAAGAATTCTTTCCCTGGTGAAGAAAACACCCTTCACAACATTTGGCCAGATCAAGAACACTCTCCAGGAGGTAGGTATATGTGTGTCAAAGTCAACAATCAAGAGAAGACTTCACTAGAGTGAATACCGAGGGTTCACCACAAGATGTAAACCATTGGTGAGCCTCAAAGACAGGAAGGCCAGATTAGAGTTTGCCAAACAACATCTAAAAAAATCTTAACGGTTCTGGAACAACATCCTATGGACAGATGAGACCAAGATCAACTTGTACCAGAGTGATGGGAAGAGAAGAATATGGAGAAGGAAAGGAACTGCTCATGATCCAAAGCATACCACCTCATCAGTAAAGCATAGTGGTGGTAGTGTCATGGCGTGGGCATGCATGGCTGCCAATGGAACTGGTTCTCTTGTACTTATTGATGATGTGACTGCTGACAAAAGGATTAATTCTGAAGTGTTTCGGGCAATATTATCTGCTCATATTCAGCAAAATGCTTCAGGACTCATTGGACGGCGCTTCACAGTGCAGATGGACAATGACCCAAAGCATACTGCGAAAGCAACTAAAGAGTTTTTTAAGGGAAAAAGTGGAATGTTATGCAATGGCCAAGTCAATCTCCTGACCTGAATCTGAAGGAAAATGCCCCAAGAACAAGCAGGAACTGAAGACAGTTGCAGTAGAGGCCTGGCAGAGCATCACCAGGGATGAAACCCAGCGTCTGGTGATGTCTATGTGTTCCAGACTTCAGGCTGTAATTGACTGCAAAGGATTTGCAGCCAAGTATTAAAAAGTGAAAGTTTGATGGATGATTGTTAATCTGTCCCATTACTTTTGGTCCCTTAAAAAGTGGGAGGCACATATACAAACTGTTGTAATTCCTACACCGTTCACCTGATTTGGATGTAAGTACCCTCAAATTAAAGCTGAAAGTCTGCAGTTAAAGCAAATCTTGTTAGTTGCATTTCAAATCCATTGTGGTGGTGTATAGAGCCAAAAAGATTAGAATTGTGTCAATGTCCCAATACTTATGGACCTGACTGTAAGTTAAAACTGCTCCACAAATGCCTATTCCATTACAATTAATAAACTAATCTTAACAATCAATGGAGCTGATTCTAAGTGTGATATTTGCATTTGGAATCTATTGCTGTGAACCTACATCATGCTTTCAAAGGAGTGGTCCATGCAAGTGAAACAGGCCATTATAAGGTTTCATAAATTAAACAAATCCATCAGAGAGATAGCAGCATTTGGATTGGTCAAATCAACAGTTTGGTACATTCTGAGGAAAAAGAACACACTGGTGAGCTCATCAACATAAAAGACCTGGACATCCATGGAAGACAACAGTGGTTGATGATCGCAGAATCCTCTCTATGTTAAAGAAAAACCCATTCACTACATCCAGACAAGTGAAGGACACTCTCCAGGAGGTGGGTGTATCATTGTCAAAGTCTACAATCAAGAGCAAATACAGAGGGTTCACAACAAGGTGCAAACCATTCATAAGCCTGAAGCATAGGAAAACCAGATTAGACTTCTAAAATACATCTAAAAAAGCCAGTTCTGGAAAAGCGTTCTTTGGACGGACAAAACTAACACTAACCGCTTGCCGACCAGTCGCTGTTGTTATACTGCGCAGGTCGGCTCTCCTCCGCAAATCACCATAGCTGTACAGAGGCTGAGTGTGCCCGCGGGTCGGGCGGACTCGATGTCCGCCGGAGGCCCGTGGTCGCCTATTACATAGGCAGAAAGGGGAACTGCTTTTGTAAACAAGCCGATACCCCATTCTTACAGGGGACATGTCAGAGATCTACTGTTCCCAGTGGTCAGGAACAGTGATCTCTGTCATGTCCCTGGTAACCCATCCCCCTACAGTTAGAACATGCTGAGGGAACACATTTAACCCCTTGATCGCCCCCTAGTGTTAACCCCTTCCCTGCCAGTGATATTTACTGTATACAGTAATCAGTGGCTATTTATAGTGCTGATCGCTGTATAAATGTCAATGGACCCAAAAAGTGTCAAAAGTGTCCGATCTACCTGCCGTAATGTTGCAGTCCTGCTAAAAATCGCAGATCACTGCCATTACTAGTAAAAAAAAATAAAAAAAATAAGAATGCCATAAATCTATTCCCTATTTTGTAGACGCTATAACTTTTGCGCAAACCAATCAATATACGCTTATTGTGATTTTTTTTTACCAAAGATATGTAGAAGAATATATATCGGCCTAAACGAATGAAGAAATGTTTTATATTTTTTTAGATATATATTATAGTAAAAAGTTAAAAATATTGGTTTTTTTTTTCAAAATTGTTGCTCTTTTTTTGTTTATAGCGCACAAAATAAAAATCCCAAATATCACCAAAAGTGGGAAAAAAAGGATATCAATTTTGTTTGGGTACAGCGTCGCACAACCAGGCACTTGTCAGTTAAAGGGACGCAGTCATTAAGGGGGCAAATCCTTCTGGGGCTGAAGTGATTAATCTGTATCAGAATGACGGGAAGATAAAAGTGTGGAGGTGGCTTAGAACAGCTCATAATTTAAAGCACACAATGTCACCTGTAAAACATGGTAGAGGCAGTGTGATGGCATGGGCATACATGGCTTCCAGTGGCACTGGGTCATTGGTGTTTATTGAAGATGTGACAGAAGACAGAAGCAGCCGGATGAATTCTGCAGTGTTTAGAGATATACTGCCAGCCCAGATTCAGCCAAATGCAGCAAAATTGATTGGACGGCGCTTCACAGTACAGATGGACAATGATCCAAAACACACTGCAAAAGCAACCCAGGAGCTTTTGAAGGAAAAGAAGTGGAATATTCTGCAATAGCCGAGTCAGTCACCTGATCTCAACCCAATTGAGCATGCATTTCACTTGCAAGGCACAACTAAAGGCAGAAAGACCCACAAACAAAGAACAACTGCAGACAGCTGCAGTTAGAGCCTGGCAAAGCATCAGAAAGGAGGAAACCCAGTCTTTGGTAATGTCCATGGGTTCCAGACTTCAGGCAGTCATTGCAAGTAAAGGATTCTCAACAAAATATTAAAAATTTACATTTTATTTATGATTATATTAATTTGTCCAATTACATTTGAGCCCCTGAAAATGGGGGGACTGTGTATAAAAATGATTGCAGTTCCCAAAATCTGTACTTGATATTTACCGTATTTATCGGCGTATAACACGCACTTTTATGTGTAGATTTAAATATGGCGCCGCGGAGTTCGCAGGGACTCGGTGGAGCAGAACGAGCGCCGCCGAGATCACAGGGACTGGGCGGAGCCGAGATACACATAGCCGAGTGTACTCGGCTCTTCTCGGCGCCACTCACAGTCACGCCCAGTCCCGCCATTGGACCTGTGTTATGTCCATCATAGGGCGGGACTGGGCGTGACTGTGAGCGGCGCCGAGAAGAGCCGAGTACACTCGGCTATGTATATCTCGGCTCCGCCAAGTCCCTGTGATCTGGGCGGCGTTCGTCCCGCTCCGCCGAGTCCCTGCAATCTCGGTGGCATATTTAAATCTGTCCAAGCCTGTAATGGACACTGGGGGCAAGGCTGCGCTGGGGCAAGGCTGCAATGGATACTGGGGCAAGGCTGAAATGACAAGGCTGCACTGACCACTGGGGCAAGGCTGCACTGGGGCAAAGCTGCACTGACAAGGCTGCAATGACCACTGGGGCAAGGCTGCACTGGGGCAAGGCTGCAATGACCACTGGGGCAAGGCTGCACTGGGACAAAGCTGCACTGACAAGGCTGCAATGGTCACTGGGGCAAGGCTGCACTGACACTGAAAAGGCTGCAGTGACACTGACAAGGCTGCAGATGGACACGATAAGGCTGCATTGATGGGCATTTTAATGTAAGTTTTTTTTTCCTTAAACTTCCCTCCTAAAAGTTTTTTTCCTTAAAATTCCCTCCTAAACTTGGGGTGCGTTTTATACGCCGGCGCGTGTTATACGCTGATAAATACGATATGTTTAACCCCTTGAATTAAAGCTGAAAGTCTGCACTTCAAATTTATTTGGATTGTTGTGTTTTACTTTCATTCTGGTGGCATACAGAGCCATAAGTATGAAAATTGTGCCTGTGTCCAGATATATATGGACCTAACTTTATGTATAGAACATCAGTTGACCAACCTGAAATAGTGGAATGTGTAATTCCATAACAATTTGACCCTAATTTTTGTAGGATTTCACACATTGGCATTTTTTCTATTTATGTTTTAATAATTGCAACATAGTAATAGTCCTAATATGTTTGCTCTGGAGACTCGCACATTTAAAATTCAATTTGGAAGCAAAAACAGTGGATCACAAAGGATGCCTTGATATGAGCCACATGCTTTAAAAGTCTTACATTCCAAGAGTGTCTTACACATTGTACTGTCCCTAGAGCCACCTCACCCTGACAATGACAGTATGTCGATGGCTGTTTTTAACCCTGAAGGCTCCGGAGATACATCAAATGCAAGTCTTTGTAAAATGTCTTATGATCTCAACTCCACATTTCTTTTTCTTATTAAAGTGTTGTTCCGGCCGAAATGATACTTTTTAAATAAAAATACCCCTATAATACACAAGCTTAATGTATTCTAGTAAAGTTAGTCTGTAAACTAAGGTCTGTTTTGTTAGTTTATAGCAGTAGTTTGTTATTTTATAAACTTACAGCAGGCCGTGGCCATCTTATGTGTGGGCATCTGAAGCCAGACTGTATTTCTTCCTGGATCTCATCCTTGCAGATCTCGCACATGCTCAGTGCAGCACAAGCAGTGTAATAGGTTACAGGTCAGGTTTCCATAGCAACGGCAGTGTCAGATAAGGTTGCCGCCCCTTCCCAGAAGGCATTGCAAACAGGAAATGATGCGATGGGCCACGGCCAGGGAGGAGGAAGTGAAAAATTAATACAGTAGATATACAGTAGGTGCTGAGAAAAAAAATTAAAAAATATCCAATTCGTTTACAGTGCACAGTTTAGTGAGGGATGCTGAAGAGTTGTAAAAGTGGGTGGAACTCCGCTTTAACAACTTTTAGAAGGTGCCAATACACTTGAAACAACCTAAAGAAGTGAAATGATTAATATAATTCAATATGCCAGAGGAGCAGATAAAAGTAGCAACGTCTTGATGCAAAATGTGTACAGGTGCCCTTTGAATCGTTGCTGTTTTGTTTTGGCCCTTGATCAAAGAAAGCTGTACTTAGCAAGGGGAGGTTTCCCCAGAGTTTAGTGAATAAGGTGAAGGTCTGCTGACTTCTTTCAACCATTAATGAACAAGCAAAAATGATGTTTTTTATTTTTTCCTTGCATGTGATTGCACCAAACGAACAACGCTCTGTGGAATATACTCCTGCAAAGAGCAACTTCCCTTGCAAAGTAATCAACCAAATGATGCCCAAACCTGCTAATGAGCACAATATCATGTAGAAAGTATTTTCTATAGATATGTATTTTCTGGTTGCTTTTTAGACACACTGAGCAGCAGCCTATCTTACAGAGCGGCAGTCTATTGAACAGGAATACCAAGTGAAAACAATATTTACTTGACAGCCAGGTGTATCTGGTAAAGTTACCAGATTTTCAAAATAAAATCCAGGGACACTATACTGATCACATTTAAAAAACCTCACCTCCATTTGTAGCCACTCCCACAAAACCATGCCCCTATTTTTTACACACCCTCTAACAATTGGTCATAGACTTTTGGAACAAGAGGCAGGCATTAAAGGTAAGAAGACAACAAAGACATATAAAAGGCACCAAGACATGAATGCATAGTTAGAAGGGATGTCTTAAAGGCACATAGTAGAAAAATATGACAGTGCGCCACTCACTGAAAACCTGGAGGTGTGGTTAATAAAGTTGGTGTCACTTCACAATGTTAGGGCCTTAAGTGTGGAAGTAAAATAAGCCCCTTCATTTATGTCATTGGCATTAATAGTAACCCCCAGCACTGATGTAAGTGGCCACAATAGAAGCCTCAATATTTGTACCACCAGAGATTCTGCACCCTCCAGAATCCCCCACCATATAACATGCATCTCCCAGGATCCCTCCCTTGTACCCTGAACTGACCAGAATCCCCCACCACACACCCTGCACTCTCCAAAATCCTCCTCATACATCCTGCACCCCCCCTCCCCAGAATACTCCCAAACACACTGTGCATTCTCCAGAATATTCCCTTCTTACACCCTGCATCCACCAGAATTTCCCCACGGAACACCCTGAATCCTCCAGAATCCCCCCAATACACACTGGACACTTCAGAACTTCCTATACACTCTCAACTCCCCAGAATCCCTCCATAAACCCTGCATCCTTCAGAACCTCCACCATCAACACCCTAAATCCTCCAGAATTCTCCCACCATACCCCATGCACTATATAAATGTATATGATTGCATAAATTATATATATCCCATTTATGGCTCACTGGTGCCTGGCTGGGACTGGTTATCCAGTGTGATATGGCCATCATGCATTCAACCCTCCCCTTTTCTTTCCTGGGCAAAATACAAAGGGCAATACCTGCTCAGTATAATGTTTACACCACACCACCAGGAGGCCAGGTATAATGTGGGGGACACTTGTTTCCCAGGATCAGACCTGTCAAAACAGGGATTGGCTCTTGGGAATATTGATAAAATGATAACCACAGCATTTAGGCCTGGTGACTGTCTAGGGGTTCTAATCTCTAGTTGTATACATTAGGATTAAAAAGTTCAGATAAAGCTTTGAAATTACCATAGCTGATGACTATGATTACTTTCTGATTTCAATACTTTCTAAGTTTTTCACTACTAACAAATATACAGTTCAAGAAAGAATAAAAGCAAAATATCAGGAAACCGGAAGCCATTCTCATATTACTTGTTGTTTTGAGGGAAGAATGTCAGCATGATAGCCAGGCAGCTAGCATTTGCACAACTACACAACAAAAAGCTAGTATTGAAAAGCCTGCACGTTTCTCTTGAAAAATTTCAATTCGGTTTTGATGGGCCTTGTTTTACAAATTTTTGGCAAATTACAAAACAGCTGAGCAGTTTCATTCAAGTATTACAGCTTATAGCAGTGAAAGGCATCTGGTAAAACTATATTTTCATACAGCTTTAAAAACAAGACTCAGGGCCAATAAAGTTGATGACGAAGCGCCTATATCCAGAGTACTGTAGCTGTTGCAACTGCATCTAAAAAATCTGACTTTTGTAGAAATGTTCAGATTTCTATAAATCACACAGCTAATTAAATATAGATCACATTGTAACCTGTTCAAAAATACTAAAAACGTATATGTTACAAACATTACTATGTGCATTTGTGGTGTGTTAATTGTTATTGCATTTGTGTAGTGATTGATGGCATTTAAAAAATGATTTGATGCACATTAAAAATATTGTTCACACGAATGTTAACCAGGAGTGAAATAAATAGAGAAACTATGGAGTAAGTAGTATATATGCTTATGTTTGTACAGATATACAGTAGGTGCAACAACCATTCTCATATACTATACTGTGTAAAACACACAAAAAAGTGCACTTAAGGTGTGTCTCTTGTCCACTCCTCAAAGGAGTAGGACCTTATCCTGATTCCTCGGGGCAAAAGGCTCTCGATAGGGGTAAGGCTCAACTTGGTCCACCTAGCCAAAAGGCATGGTGGACCCCTCTCTTCATGGTCAGCCAAAGCTAACCAATGAGTACTAGGTGAGGGGCTTCCCTGAAGAGAGACCCTCTGGTTCAGGGAAAGAAGCAACCGAATGGTCACGCATCCTCCCCCTAGACTTCAGGATAGGCCTGAGGACCCAAATCCTTCATCCTAGTAAGAAAAAGAGACACAAACAAAAGTGAAGTGACAAAACGTTAAAAAAGGATTTTTTTCGTCATACTTACCTGTAAAATGCTTTTCTTTGAGAACATCATGGGACACAGAGTCAGGCTAATATTCATTACCTGTTGGGATATACTCCATCTCCAGGTGAATGGACACTGGTAGACCAAACGTCTTTATACAGGAAGTGATCCCCTATATAACCCCCTCCCATACAGGAAGTACTTCAGTTTTGTAGCAAGCACCGAATCTTCAAAAAAGAGGGGAGGAATCTCTGTGTCCCATGATGTACTCAAAGAAAAGGATTTTACAGGTAAGTATGACGAAAAAATCCTATTTTCTTTTTCATACATCATGGTACACAGAGTCAGGCTAATATTCAGTACCTGCTGGGACGTCCCAGAGCAATAGCCTTGAGGGGAGGGAGACACCCCGCCAAACAATAGCCATCAGAACTTATACGGCAGCCCGCAGTACACTGCAGCCGAAAGCCAAATCCTCGGCTGCTCGAACATGCACATTGATAACATTTTGTGAACGTATGCACTGAAGACCAGGTAGCAGCCTTACAAATCTGAGCCACAGATGCCTGATGGCGAAAAGCTTTTCCCATAGGGATGTCCCCGTGCGTCAGAGGGGGCAGGGTCACCCGGCAACGTCACGTGTGGCCCCACCCTCAGTTATAAAAGAACTGTCACCTGCGAGGACACGTCATATGGCGTGTGTCTCCCATGGAGGCAGAGCTTTTTTTTTTTTCCGTTACGTCAGCGGAGGTGTATGGACTACGTGGGATTTTTTTGATTTTTTAAAAAAGGACTTCCCCCCGGTGTGTTTTTTTATTTTTTTTGCAATGTTGACACTTTTTTGTGAAATGGTAGGGGTGCAATGTACCCCATACCATTTCAAACAGGGGGGCCGGGATCTCCCCTTCCAGATTCCGATAAGCCCCCCACCCGCAGACCCCCACAACCACCGGGCAAGGGTTGTGGGGATGAGGCCCTGGTACGGTTCAGGAGGGGGGTGCTCTCTCGTCCCCCCGTCTTTTCCTGCGGCCTGCCAGCTTGCGTACTCGGATAAGGGTCTGGTATGGATTTTTAGGGGGACCCCCACACCATTTTTTTTAAATTTTGGGGCGGGGTTCCCCTTAAAATTCATACCAGACCTGAAGGGTCTGGTATGGATTTTGAGGGGGACCCCCACGCCATTTTTTTAAAATTTTGGTGCGAGGTTCCCCTTAATATCCATACCAGACCCAAAGGGCCTGGTAATGCACTGTGGGGGAATCCCATGCCGTTTTTATCAATGAACTTTTATGTGTATTGTCGGGACCGACAATTCATTAATAGCCGACATTAGTGCTAGCACTTTTAAATAACTTTCTTTTCCTTTAGAAATGTCATTTTGCTCACGGACTGTTGTAAACACGGGCAATATGCGCCACTTTACAGCCATACTATAGACACCCCCCAGGTACGAAATTTAAAGGAATATTTCACTTTTATTGTTTCACTTTAAGCATTATTAAAATCACTGCTCCTGAAAAAATGGCCGTTTTTAAAACTTTTTTTTGCATTGATACATGTCCCCTGGGGCAGGACCCAGGTCCCCAAACACTTTTTATGACAATAACTTGCATATTAACCTTTAAAATTAGCACTTTTGATTTCTCCCATAGACTTTTAAAGGGTATTTTGCTGCTTTCAAATTTGCCGCGAACACCCCAAATTGTTCGCTATTTGGCGAACGGGCGAACAGCCAATGTTCGAGTCGAACTCATGTTCGACCCGAACAGACAGCCCATCCCTATCCAGGATGTTTATGGGCAGGATCTGTTCTGTCCCTGACCATTTCCCCTGAGCTGTGAGCCCTTCTATGGTCGCTCCCCAGCCTGAGAGACTGGCACCTGTAGTCAGTACTCTCCAAGAAAGGATTTTCCTTTTCGCAGATTCTGATCCTGCAACCACCAGTTTAGGCTTAAACATGCCCGAGGAGGTAAGCACATTGAATAATCCAGGGCGTGTCCTCTTCTGTTCCAAGCCAACAAGTCTTGATGTAAAGGCCTGGAATGGAACTGGGCATAGGGCACTTCCTCGAAGGAGGATGCTATGCTCCCTAGAAGACGGGGGGAATCTGTGGGATTCTGTTGCTAGCCATGCCTGGTCCATTTCGGTGAGCAGATCTTTCCGTACTTTACTACCGTTATGCCTTGCCAATGATCTCTCTGTACAATTTGTATATTCCTTTGTATATTTTCTTTAATATACTGTTTCCTTATAGACCTTTTCATCCTCCTGAAGAAGCGGTTTTACCGCAAAACCGGTAGAGGAATATTTACACCCCACCTGAACAGAAACTGTACCGGGGAAACCTGCTATGAGTTAGTTCCCGTGTGGTGTATATTGTACTATTTATAAATTCTCTCTGTATACATTGTTGTGTTTTTAAGATATTGTTTGTACACTGTTACAGAATAAAATTTTTTATTTTTAATCAATTTGTGGTTATATCAGTACCGAGAAAGTCCATTTAAATTCTTCTGGGTATCTATGTGTACGGGAAAGCTTCGGCAACTACCCCCATATTTTTACCCCCCCAATCATATATGTCAGGCAGATCATCCTCCTGGTTAGGCCTATCAGGCCGTTTGACCTGATCCTTTACGGACTGGCAGATATCAATTGCTGTAACAGCTGGCTGAATAGCTGAACTGGCCAAAGAAAAGGAAGCCTTTATTAATGACTCAAATTTCTTGTCAACAGGGTCTTTCAAGCCCTGTGCGTTATCTACCAGACAAGTTAAGTTCTTGTTTAAGGAAGCGACTGCTGCATCTACAGCTGGCATGCTCCATTTTTTGACAAACTTTTCATCCATGGGATATAAAAGGGAAAACCTCCTAGGAGGAACAAAAATCCTGTCAGGATGTTTCCAATCAGCATACACCGCCTGTTCCAACAGGGGGTGTAGGGAGAAAGCCTGTGCAGCCTGAAGAGGCTTCAGGGATCCCAAAGAGGACCAGGGGGGCTCAGTCACCTCTACAAGAGGTAACTTGAAGGCAGAATGAACCATTTTGGTCAGAGTCAGGATCAAAAGCCTCTGCGACTGAGAGGCAGACATTAACTGGATATCTTCTTGTCCAGATTGCTTGGAAGCAGACTCATCTGCCGGGCCCTCTTCAGAATCCTGAGCTCTAAGCTCTTCCCTATCCCCATTCCTGCTCCAGACTAGGAGGCTCTGGGGAGGGGGATCTGTCACGCTTCTTGCCACCCTGTGGGATGGAGGCAATTATGTCAGCAATCCTGTGCTCTAACCCAGCTAGGGCCGAGGACAGTTCATCCTTGGTGATAAAGGGTGAAGCAGCAGCATTGACTGTAGGCAAAATACCAGATAGGCGCAGTGGCTCAGATTGCCCGGAAGCCTCTGGTCCTTCAGCGGATACAACACTAGGGATACAACTAGGTTCATCAAGAACTACTGACGACATAGGTGTGCCCTTCCCTGTAGTGTTAGTCCCACCCCTCTTTTTTGAAGACATTTACCAGCAACAAAAAAAGAGTACTTGGGTGTAGTATTAAAACACCTCAGAAGGAAGACCCTTCAATAGGGCTCACCAAGACCCTATGTAACAATCCTGCTAAGCACCTTTAGCCTGCCAAGCAACACTTGGTGACTCACATGATGCAGGTAAGGAGAAATGAACCGCTGCAAGTGTCTGTTCAGACCATGCTCTGTGTCCCACAGCTGCCTTCTGGAAGCACCACATGCTTGGCCTACACAGCTTAAATAAGCTGGGTGTGCACCGCAATGTTCTGTGCGTGAGTGTACATGCACATGCGCGGTCCCAGTGAACAGGCGCGACTGTATTTGTGTATGACGCAAATCCTCGTGATAAAGGCTACTGCGCATGTGCGGCAAAGCCATGTGCGCCATGGCTACCAAACAAACTGCTAAGTCCAGCGGCGCTTTTGCAAATTCACTTGTGCCACGGCCGCGAAAAAACAACTGCTGAGAACAACGGCACTCTTGCAAACGCATGTGCGCCATGGTGAACCAAGACGAAATGGCGCATCATCGTGCACCATCATACAGGTAAAAAACAGCCAGACACAAGCAAAAAAGGTACACTTTCCAAACACTCACAGCTAGCCCAAAACTCCCTGTATGGTCACCGCACACAGGTGTCCAGCCTCTAGCTAGCTTGATTGATTGTTACAATCACTGGGACAACCCACAATGATAAGTAAAGGGGTTTCACTTACCCGTCCAGACGCAGGGCAGCTTAGAAACTAAGAGCCCAAACTTCACCCATCACGGCGAGTTCTTGTCACTTGAGGACCTTCAAGGACTGAGTATCCTTTTCATGTTTAGAGTCCACTCTCTTGGACCTGTACAGCACCCTGCAGGAATGCCTTAGCGCTGTGGTGTCCAGAATTCCACTTCGCAGGGTCCAGCTCCCAGGGGCCGCATTACAGGCAAAGCCTTGCAGGATATTGAGTCTTCTTTGCAAGGCTCGGGTACCATTTATCTAAGCATATAAAGCCTGTGTCAAATGGATCCGTTCGGTCAACCCCTTGATTCATTTAAGAACCGTTTGTGGGACTAGAGACCTGGAGCTCGGAGAGCTCAAACAAACTGTGCCATCCACTTTGCAGACACTTTTCAAAAATTGAAGTACTTCCTATGGAAGGGGTTATATAGGGGATCACTTCCTATCTAAAGACTAATGAATATTAGCCTGACTCTGTGTCCCATGATGTATGAAAAAGAAAAGCTGAAATGCTGCTGACAAGAAAGGATGCATGGAAGTTTAAACAAGCGCCTAGAACAAACCCACCTACAGATGAGGGGACAAAAAAAAATCAAAAAGCTCATAGTGGTCTCCAATACAGCTATGAGACACTTGTTAAAGTATTTGATGCTTGCTCATGATCTGTGTCTAATCAATACATACAATAAATGCACACAAAAAAACCTGTGTAGCGGTACCCCCGTAGGGGCTGCTAAGTGATGTGGCCCACCTGTCACCCTGCCCAACCCGGCATTCAATTCTCAGTCACTCTAAGACAATGAACAGTCCATGTGCTTGTTTTTGTTTGTTTTATTGAAGGAATTTAACTTGGATGGGGTAAGGAAAATATGGGATACCCGATAAATTGTAGAACAATCAATTGGTGAATTGTAGAACAATCAATTGGGATGAACTATGTACACTCCCTGTACACAGCACTAGGGATGAGCCGAACACCCCCCGGTTCGGTTTGCACCAGAACCTGCTAACGGACCGAAAGTTCACGCGAACTTTAGAACCCCATTAAAGTCTATGGGAATTGAACGTTCGAAATCAAAAGTGCTAATTTTAAAAGCTATATATTGCAATAATATGCAAGTTATTGTCCTAAAAAGGGTTTGGGGACCCGGGTCCTGCCCCAGGGGACATGTATCAATGCAAAAAAAGTTTTAAAAATGGCCGTTTTTTTCGGGAGCAGTGATTTTAATGATGCTTAAAGTGAAAAAAAAAGTGAAATATTCCTTTAAATATCGTACCTGGGGGGCGTCTATAGTATGCCTGTAAAGTGGCACGTGTTTCCCATGCTTAGAACAGTCCCTGCCCAAAATGAAATTTTTAAAGGAATAAAAGTAATTTAAAACTGCTTGCGGCTTTAATGTAATCTCGGGTCCCGGCAATATGGATGAAAATCAGTGAGACAAACGGCATGGGTACCCCCCCCAGTCCATTACCAGGCCCTTTGGGTCTTGTATGGATATTAAGGGGAACCCCGCACCCAAATGAAAAAAAGGAAAGGCCTGGGGTCCCCAGGCCCTATGTACTCTGAACAGAAGTATACAGGCAGTGCAAACAAGACAGGGACTGTAGGTTTGCTGTTAAATAGAATCTGTTTGTAATTTTGAACTAGTACATTTTTAAAGTGTAGCTCCAGCCAAAAAATCTATTTTTACGCTTTTTGGAAAACATAGGGAAGAGTTATCACCCCTGTAACATTTGTTTTGCTCTCTGTGCACCTCTTCAGAAGATTTCACCTCGCTTTCTGTCCCAATGACAAATGTTTTTTGAAAATTTGGGGTTTTTAGTGAAACAAGGATTGGTGATAAAGCATCAGTGAAGAGGAGGCACATTTTTCCCATATTAACTCTTACAGGAGAGAATTTCCCTTCCTAGGGGTAGATTTCATCTCACTTCCTGTTGTCTCCTTCCGTTTGCAAGTAGGAGTCGTTGGTAAGTTGGATGTTTGAAAGTAGGGGCCTGCCCTATATACTCTGCAGAAATTGGGGCCTTAGGGGTTGGTGTTGCCACAACACTGTAAGCCATCACAGTTACTCTTGGTGGGCGCAGGAACGGGCCGTACTGTGAAATATTAGATCAAGAATTGTAATTACATGCCATTGTTGAACGGTGGTAGAAAAATTGGGCCTTTGGTGGTGGTGGTGGTGGTGCTGGTGCCACAACACTGTAAGTCCTCACAGTTACTCTTGGTGGGCCCTGGAACGGGCCCTGCTGTGAAATATTTTATCAAGAATTGTAATTACATGCACCTGTTGAACAGGGGCAGAAAAATTGGGCCTTTGTTGGTGGTTGTGGTGGTGTTGCCACAACACTGTAAGCCCTCACAGTTACTCTTGCTGGGCGCAGGAATGGGCCCTGCTGTGAAATATTAGATCAAGAATTGTAATTACATGTCCCTGTTGAACAGGGACAGAAAAATTTGGCCTTTGGTGGTGGTGGTGGTGTTGCCACAACACTGTAAGCCCTCATAGTTACTCTTGGTGGGCGCAGGAATGGGCCCTGCTGTGAAATATTAGATCAAGAATTGTAATTACATGTCTCTGTTGAACAGGGGCAGAAAAATTGGGCCTTAGGCACTGCAACCCCTCACAGATGCTATAGTTGGAGCGCAGGAACTAGCCCTGCTGCAAAGTATTACATCAAAAATTGTAATTATACGCCCCTGTTAAACAGGGGCTGAAAATTTGGGCCTTGGTATCACGTACCTGGCGGTAGAACCTGATATGCAGGGAACGGCCTCTCTTACTCCTCTGATTCCGGCTCCCTGATAGAGCAGACAGGAGGCGCAGAAGTGCAGAGTCGCACAAGTGCCTGACGGGCCGTCTTCCTGGAACTGGAAACAGCAGCAGGTGGCACGGTGCTTGAGCAGGATTCTCCAGCTAGCGGAAGAGGCAGGTTAAGCAGACCAGGTCATACACTGGCAAGAAAGTTAGGAGCAGAAGTGGAGGCAGAAGCGTAGTCAGGACACAGGCCGGGTCGGCAACGGGCTGGCAGCGTGGTAGTAGAGGGAGCAGGCAGGTGCGGAGGTCAGAACAAGCCGGGTCAGATGCAGGCAGCAGGTAGCGGAGTCAGAGGCAAGCCGGGTCAGTAAACAGGTACAGGTATCAGAAGCAAGCAGGCAGGAACACACGGGAATGCTGTAGAACGGACAGCACTGGGTGAAAGCACAGACTGAGTTTAAATAGCCCCTTGGGCGCCAAGGCTGTTACAGGTGCGCACGCGCGTCAGCGCGTGCCGGAGCACCGGCATCCTAACTGAACAAACAGGCTGCCCTGGATTCCCATCTTGAGTACTGGCGTGCCCTTCTTGGTCATGTGCATGCAGGTGCACCGGAGGTGTTCTGACAGGGGATGAGGTCACAGGTCGTCTCCTCTGTCGGCCATCTTGAGTACTGGCTGGTCTTACCTGACATTTGGGCACTGGTGCTGGTGCCACAACACTGAAACCCCTCACAGTTACTCTAGTTGGAGCGCAGGAATGAGCCCTGCTGCAAAGTATTGCATCAAAAATTGTAATTATATGCCCCTTTTAAACAGGGGCTAAAAAATTGGGCCTTGGGCACTGGTGCTGGTGCCACAACACTGCAACCCCTCACAGATACTATAGTTGGAGCGCAGGAATGAGCCCTGCTGCAAAGTATTGCATCAAAAATTGTAATTACACGCTCCTGTTAAACAGGGGCAGAAAAATTGGGCCTTGGCCGCTGGTGACGATGCCCAGAACCAAAAATGTTCTTACAAGCTATCAGCATGAAAATTGAGGAGAAAGAGGATTGTCACTCAGCATAACAGGATAGTCACTCAGCATCAGCATAGGCAGTCTTGAAGAGATCTCACATTTAAAAAAATTCAATCGGTTACATCAGCATCAGGTGCTTGGTAGCTGGTGATCCAAGACTGATTCATTTTTATGAAGGTCAGCCGATCGACCGATTCGGTGGACAGGGGCACCCTGTGATTGGTTGCAAAACCTCCTACAGCACTGAATGTGCGTTCCGAAAGAACGCTGGATGCAGGACAGGCCAGTAGCTCAATTGCATACTGTGAAAGCTCTGGCCAGTGATCCATCCTCAAGATCCAGTAACCCAGAGGATTTTCGGTGGGAAAGGTGTCCAAGTCTGATCTTGCCCGTAGGTAATCCTGCACCATGTGAATCAGACAGATGGTTGCTGGAACTGATCAGACCTTGGGGCTGCGGACTAAAAAATTGTCTGAACGCATCGGTCAGACGGCCACCTTCTCCACCGCTCCTTCTGTGACTGACCGAAGCCTCAGCAACACGTTGTCCAGGAGGACCAGGAAATTGTAACCTCCCAGGCTCTGGAAACGCGTTGCACAAACCATTCTGCAAGGCCTCCCGAAGATGTTTCATCCTCCGCTCCCTCTGCGACAGCAAGATAAGGTCCGCAACCTTACCCTTAATGTGGAACAAGGAGGGTTGCCAGCCAGTAATCATCCCTCCCCTTGATACCACGAATACGAGGGTCCTTCCGCAGGCTTTGCAGGATCAGGGAGGCCATGCAGTGTAGGTTTGCTGAGGCATTCGGTCCAGAGTCCTCTGGGCCACTAAGGATGACATGATCCGCAGCCATCTCCTACCAGCCACGTACAAGTCCATGGGTTTCTTTGAAATGTAAATGATCCCTTAAAGACTGCTGCTTATGCTGAGTGCCAGGCTCCACCTCCATGCTGACACAATCCTCCTCCTCCTCTTCCTGTGTGATCAGTGGGCACGCAGGAACACTGTCTGGATAAAGGGGGCCTTGAGAGGTAAGGAAGTCCTCCTCTTCCTCCCTCTGTTCTGCCTCAAGTGCCCTGTCCATTATTCCACGCAGCGTGTGCTCCAAGAGGTGGACAAGAGGGACGGTGTCACTGATGCATGCACTGTCACTGCTCACCATCCTCGTGGCCTCCTCAAATGGTGACAGGACAGTGCATGTATCCCTGCATAGCCCACTGGCGTGGGGAAAAAAAACAAGGTCCCCTGACCCTGTCCTGGTGCTATAGTCGCATAGGTACTCATTGATGGCCCTCTGCTGCGTGTGCAGCCACTGCAGCATGGCCAACATTGAATTCCACCTTGTGGGCATGTCACAGATTAGGCGGTTCTTGGGCAGGTTAAATTCCTTTAGGAGGTCTGCCAGCCGAGCACTGGCATTATATGATCTGCGGAAATGCACATAGCCTTTCTTGGCCTGCCTCAGGACATCCTGTAAGCCCGGGTACCTGCCCAAGAACCACTGCACCACCAAGTTAAGGACGTGAGCCAAACAGGGCACATGGGTTGTCCCTGTCAGAGGGCGGAGAGGAGGTTGGTGCCATTGTCGCAAACCAACATACCTGGCTTAAGCTGGCGTGGCGTCAACCACCTCTGAACCTGCCCCTGCAGAGCTGACAGAATCTCTGCCCCAGTGTGGCTCCTGTCCCCCAAGAACACCAGCTCAAGCACCCCATGGCATCTTTTTGCCTGCATGCTTGCGTAGCCCCTTGAACGCCTAAGGAGCACCGCTGGTTCTGAGGACAAATCAGCACAGGAAGAGGCCATGGAGGAAGAAGAAGAGGAGGGGGTGGAGGAGAGAGGTGTGGCAGAATCACCACTAGTAGAATTTTGGAGGCGTAGTGGTGGAACAACCTCCAACACTACTGCACCCTGTCCTGCATCCTTCCCAGCTGCCACAAGAGTCACCCAGTGCGCGGTGAAAGATAGGTAACGTCCCTGTCCATGCCTGCTGGACCATGAGTCAGCAGTAATATGCACCATACCGCTGACTGCCCTGTCCAGCGAGGCCAAGACATTGCCTTCTACATGCCGGTAGAGAGCCAGAATTGCCTCCCGTGAGAAAAAGTGGCGTTTGGGAACCTGCCACTGAGGAACCGCACATTCCACAAACTCACGGATGGGGGAAGAGTCTACCAACTGAAAAGGCAGCAGTTGAAGTGCTAGCAATTTAGCCAAGCTAGCATTCAACCGCTAGGCATGTGGATGGCTGAGAGCGAACTTCTTTCGGTGGTGCAGCAGCTGGGGCAGGGAAATTTGCCTGGTACAATCTGACGTCGGTGTACTGATAGCAGATTGCCCGCAAGTACTTGCCTGTGACACATCTAATTCTACACCTTCATTCCTCTCAGTGCAGGTTTCAGAGAGGACTGAAGGTACAGTGGGGTTAGAGATCCCAGCTGATGAGGAGCAAGGAGAGGTCCACTTTGTTCTTTGGTGTGGGTCTTTTAGGTACGCTTGCCAACAAACTGCATGGCAGAGACATATGTTGCAAATAGCAGTGGTGGGATCTGATGTATTCCTCTCAAAAAAGGCCCACATCAAAGAATTTTTGAAATAACGTGCAGAGACAGCAGCGCCCTGCACATGTGGAGCTCTGCGGTGTGATGCAGTCGGTGTGCTGTCCTTAAGCTGGCCCCTGGAGGGCATCGTGCCTCGTTGGAGATGTGCCTCCTCCTCATCCTCTCTCCTATGAGGCACCCATGTGGAGTCAGTGACCTCATCATGCCCTCCCTCCCCATCACTGGAGCAAACCTGGCAGTATGCTGCAGCTGGGGGAACAGGACTGCCAGATTGCTGTCCTTCTTGGGAACCCCCTCTCTCTGGGCTCACGTTACTGCCTTCCTCTAGCTGGGTACCATCATCTGAGCCTTCAAAACGCTGGACATCCTCCTGGAGCATGTACCCAACACTGTGGTCAAACAGTTTGGGGGACTCCTCAGGAGGACATGGTGGGGCTAGGGAAGGAGTGACTGATGCCATTGAGCCGAGGGAAGAGGCCGCGATGGCAGCTGCTTTGCCAGACAAAGTACCCTGAGCCTGGGTGAGAGAGGATGAGGAGTAGGGATGATCCGAACACCCCCCTGTTTGGTTCGCACCAGAACATGCGAACAGGCAAAAAATTTGTTCGATCACGCGTGTGTCTATGGGACACGAATATGAATAATCAAAAGTGCTAATTTTAAAGGCTTATATGCAAGTTATTGTCATAAAAAGTGTTTGGGGACCTGGGTCCTGCCCCAGGGGACATGGATCAATGCAAAAAAAAGTCTTAAAAACGGCTGTTTTTTCGGGAGCAGTGCTTTTAATAATGCTTAAAGTGAAACAATGAAAGTGTAATATTCCCTTTAAATTTCGTACCTGGGGGTTTCTATAGTATGCCTGTAAAGGGGCGCATGTTTCCCATGTTTAGAACAGTCTGACAGCAAAATGACATTTCAAAGGAAAAAAGTAATTTAAAACTACCCGCGGTTATTAATGAATTGCCGGTCCGACAATACACATACAAGTTCATTGATAAAAACGGCATGGGATTTCCCCACAGGGGAACCCCGAACCAAAATTTAAAAAAAAAATGGCGTGAGTGGTCGCCCTAAATTCCATACCAGGCCCTTCAGGTCTGGTATGGATATTAAGGGGAACCCGGCCATAATTTAAAAAAAAAATGGCGTGGAGTCCCCCTCAAAATCTATACCAGACCCTTCAGGTCTGGTATGGATTTTAAGGGGAACCCCGCGCCAAAATAAAAAAAAAATAGCCTGGGGTCCCCCCAAAAATCCATACCAGACCCTTATCCGAGCACGCAACCTGGCAGGCCGCAGCAAAAAAGAGAGCGTCCCCCCTCCTGAACCGTACCAGGCCACATGCCCTCAACATTGGGAGGGTGGTTTGGTGTAGCCCTCCAAAGCACCTTGTCCCTATGTTGATGGGGACAAGGGCCTCATCCCCACAACCCTTGCCTGGTGGTTGTGGGGGTCTGCGGGCGGGGGGGCTTATCGGAATATGGAAGCCCCCTTTAACAAGGGGACCCCAAGATCCCCCCCCCTGTGTGAAATGGTAAGGGGGTACAAAAGTACCCCTACCATTTCACAAAAAAAGTGTCAAAAATGTTAAAAATGACAAGAGACAGTTTTTGACAATTCCTTTATTTAAATGCTTCTTCTTTCTTCTATCTTCTATCTTCTTTCTTCTATCTTTTATCTTCCTTCGGTTTCTTCCTCCATCTTCTTCTTTTTTTGGTTCTTCTGGTTCTTCCTCCGGTGTTCTCGTCTGGCATCTTCCTCCGCGGCGTCTTCTCCTCGGGCTGCTCCGCATCCATGATGGGAGGCTCCCGCTGTGTGACGCTTCTCGTCTTCTGATGGGTCTTAAATAATGGAGGGCGGGGCCACCCGGTGACCCCTCTGGCACACGGGGACTTGACGGGGACTTCCCTGTGGCATTCCCCATGACGTCAGAGGGGGGCGGGGTCACCCATTACGTACAGTGCAAGCTTGGCATCATCAGCCAGCAATGCACTGCGATGCCGCAGTGAATTATGGGCTTTGATGCATCACTCGAATTTGGTGCAAACGGCCCATAACGTTCGCAATTCGACGAATGGTCGAACAGGCGATGTTCAAGTCGAACATGGGTTCAACTCGAACTTGAAGCTCATCCCTAAACTAGCACTACTTCAGTCTTCTCCAGCACTTTCCTTGCTTGCAGACTATTCCTCTTCCTCCCTCCTGCACAACTCTTGAGTCTCAGGATCAGCTAGCACTAAATGATTAGGCCTGACTCTGACTCAGCCAGACCTTAGCAACTGCCCTTTGTAGGCAGGGACCAGGAGCCACTATGGTGTAGCAAGAAAATAGAAAGTCTCAAGTGTTAGCTGTCCTACTGCTGGACCACTGCTCCCAGTCAGCCCTCTTCAGGCCCTGCCACCCTACCTGGCTGCGGCTGCCCGACTCCACTGCCCATGATACCACAGTCCACTCCACTGGCTCTGCACCCATCCCAGACAGCATACTCCCAGTCCTCTCAGGCGTGCCTCCCCAGTCCTCCCGACTGTGCATGTCACTCACCAGCCCTCCTGGCTGCGACCAGTTGTTTCTCTCCTTGAAGATTTGCCCAGCAATGCTAGCTCCTGCTGTCCTCACTGCTCCTCCTGTGCCTCCTGTCCAGAACCTTCACGCCTTCTTAAAGGGCTCTGTTCACACCCGAGCCTCGGGCCCAAGGTCACCTCCCAGACTGAGGGAGCTTCCTCTAAGGCCCCGACAGCCTAGCACTCCATCTTCAAGCTCTGAACAATTCCAATGACTCCTCCCCAGCTGGGCTGACCCTGAGTATTAAAGGAGGCCTACCCCCTGCCAATCCATGTTGGGGATTGGTCAGGGCTCTTTAGAACACCCGAGGCAGCTCCACTCCTCCTCTCCTTCTAGAATCCTCTAAAAGAAAGAGGGAGGCCTCAGTGATGCTGCCTGTGAGTCACCAGCTGCTACTCTAAGCCACTCCCAGCCCACACAAACCAAAACAAATGCCTAAGTTTACCTTACCTATACAAAAAAATCCTATTCTAGCACCTACCTAGGTAGAGGGTGCTATACCTGTGACTACATACAAATAAATATAGAACAATAAAACAATACATCTGTGCAAAAAGCAGTGATAGATTACATGTACAAAAGTTCAAACAAATAAATCGATACATTAGAATGTGCAGACAGCAAGTATTGCACTCAACAAGTTTCACAACAAACAACTTCATCAGAAGTGGAGTTTATTTCATAACTATATTTTCTTAAACGATAAGTTCACCTTTACATAAAAATATGTAAGGTGAACTTACACAGGACCCCCTCCCCATCCTCCCCAGTCCCGCTGACCTGCAACGTGGCAATCTCCTGTTCTGACCCACGGTATAGCTGCCTCACGGCTCCAGGGCTTAGAAAATCTCCTAAACATACCCCGTCAGGAGGGATTTTTAGGAGCATTCTAATTGGTCACATGGGCGGTGCCGATCAATCAGAACCCACATAGCCCGTCCTCTCAGCGGGAAAGAAGAAGAGTGAATGCCGAGATTTCTAAGCCCCCCCTTATACTTACCTCACTCGATCCTCACTCGATCCTCTCTCACAGGCTTTGCTGAGGCAGGAGGAGCTGATGGCCAAAGCCTGTGAGTCAAATCCTGTGACAAGGGTTCCTGTGGGGTACCATCAAGAAGGTGAGGAGCCAGAAGCGCTGGCAGGGGACATGAGAAGAGAAGGATCACATCTACTTTGTGAAAAACCATTGCACAAAGCAGGAAAGTATGACATGCTTGTTATTATTAAAAAATGACTTTATGATCACTTCAAGTTTTATTTCATTGTATTTGTAATATAAGGTGCTTATTTACTACATTACAGTACCTTGAAAAAGTATTCATACCCCTTGAAATGTTCCAAATTTTGTCATGTTACAACCAGTTCTTCAGCAGGGACAGGGAAGCTGGTCAGAGTTGCTGGGAGGATGGATGGAGCCAAATACAAGGCAATCTTATAAGAAAACCTGTTAGAGTCTGCAAAAGACTTGAGACTGGGACGGAGGTTCACCTTCCAGCAGGACAACGACCCTAAACATACAGCCAGAGCTACAATGGAATGGTTTAGATCAAAGCATATTCATGTGTTAGAATGACCCAGTCAAAGTCCAGACCTACAGTCAGGTCCATAAATATAGGGAAATCGACACAATTCTAATCTTTTTGGCTCTATACACCACCACAATGGATTTGAAATGAAATGAACAAGATGTGCTTTAACTGCAGACATCCAACTTTAATTTGAGGGTATTTACACTCAAATCAGGTGAACGGTGTAGGAATTACAATGGTTTGTATATGTGCCTCCCACTTTTTAAGGGACCAAAAGTAATGGGACAATTGGCTGCTCAGCTGTTCCATGGCCAGGTGTGTGTTATTCCCTCATTATCCCATTTACAAGGAGCAGATAAAAGGTCCAGAGTTTATTTCAAGTGTGCTATCAATATGAGATCCAAAGAGCTGTCACTATCAGTGAAGCAAGCTATCATTAGGCTGAAAAAACAAAACAAACCCATCAGAGAGATAGCAAAAACATTAGGTGTCGCCAAATCAACTGTTTGGAACTAGGGATGAGCCGAACACCCCCCCCCCCCCCGGTTCGGTTCGCACCAGAATCTGCGAACGGACCAAAAATTCACACGAACGTTAGAACCCCATTGACGTCTATGGGACTCGAACGTTCGAAATCAAAAGTGCTCATTTTAAAGACTAATTTGCATGCTATTGTCCTAAAAAGGGTTTGGGGACCCGGCCGTTTTTTTGGGAGCAGTGATTTTAATGATGCTTAAAGTAAAAAAAAAAAAAGTGAAATATTCCTTTAAATATCGTACCTGGGGGGTATCTATAGTATGCCTGTAAAGTGGCATGTGTTTCCCGTGCTTAGAACAGTCCCTGCACAAAATGTCATTTTTAAAGGAAAAAAAGTAATTTAAAACTGCATGCGGCTTTAATGTAATGTCGGGTCCTGGCAACATGGATGAAAATCAGTGAGACAAATGGCATGGGTACCCCCCAGTCCATTACCAGGCCCTTTGGGTCTTGTATGGATATTAAGGGGAACCCCGCACCCAAATTAAAAAAAGGAAAGGTGTGGGGCCACCAGGCCCTATATACTCTGAACAGCAGTATACAGGCGGTGCAAACAAGACAGGGACTGTAGGTTTGTTGTTAAGTAGAATCTGTTTGTAATTTTGAACTGGTACATTTTTAACGTGTTTAGCTCCAGCCAAAAAATCTTTTTTAAGCTTTTTGGAAAACATAGGGAAGGGTTATCACCCCTGTGACATTTGTTTTGCTGTCTGTGCTCCTCTTCAGAAGATTGAACCTCACTTTTTGTCCCAATGACAAATGTTTTTTGAAAATTTGGGTTTTTTTGTAAAACAAGGATTGGTGATAAAGCATCAGTGGAAAGGAGAAATGTTTTTCCCATATTAACTCTTACAGGAGAGAATTTCCCTTCCTAGGGGTAGATTTCATTTCACTTCCTGTTGTCTCCTTCCGTTTGCAAGTAGCAGTCGTTTGTAAGTTGGATGTTTGAAAGTAGGGGCCTGCCCTATATACTCAGCAGAAATTTGGGCCTTAGGTGTTGTTGTGGCCACAACACTGTAAGCCCTCACAGGGCCCTGCTGTGAAATATTAGATCAAGAATTGTAATTACATGCCCCTGTTGAACAGGGGCAGAAAAATTGGGCCTTTGGTGGTGGTGGTGGTGGTGGTGCTGGTGCCACCACACTGTAAGTCCTCACTCGCTCTTGGTGGGTGCAGAAACGGGCCCTGCTGTGAAATATTAGATCAAGAATTGTAATTACATGCCCCTGTTGAACAGGGGCTGAAAAATTGGGCCTTAGGCACTGGTGCTGGTGCCACAACAAAGCAACCCCTCACAGATACTCTAGTTGGAACGCAGGAACGAGCCCTGCTGCAAAGTATTGCATCAAAAATTGTAATTACACGCCCCTGTCTAACAGGGGCTGAAAAATTGGGCCTTAGGCACTGGTGGCGGCGCCCAGTACCAAAAATGTTCTTACAAGCTATCAGCGTGATCATTGAGGAGGAAGAGGATAATTACTCAGGATAGTCACTCAGCATCAGCATAGGCAGTCTTTGAAGGGATCTGAGATTTCAAAAAAAATTATTCGGTTACATCAGCATCAGGTACTTGGTAGCTGGGGGTGATCCAAGACTGATTCATTTTTATGAAGGTCAGTCGATTGACCGAGTCGGTGGACAGACGCACCCTGTGATCGGTTACAAAGCCTCCAGCAGCACTGAATGTGAGTTCCGAAAGAACGCTGGATGCAGGACAGGCCAGTAGCTCAATTGCATACTGTGCAAGCTCTGGCCAGTGATCCATCCTCAAGACCCAGTAACCCAGAGGATTTTCGGTGGGAAAGGTGTCCAAGTCAGATCTTGCCCCTAGGTATTCCTGCACCATGTAAAACAGACGCTGGCGATGGTTGCTGGAACCGATCATACCTTGGGGCTGCGGACTAAAAAATTGTCTGAACGCATCGGTCAGACGGCCACCTTCTCCACCGCTCCTTCTTTGACTGACCGATATCTCAGCAACACGTTGTCCGGAAACAGGAGTTTGTAACCTCCCAGTCTCTGGGAACGCGTTGCACAGACCTTTCTGCAAGGCCTCCTGAAGATGTTTCATCCTCTGCTCCCTCTGTGACGGCAAGATAAGGTCCGCAACCTTACCCTTGTAACGTGGATCAAGGAGGGTTGCCAGCCAGTATTGGTCCTTCTCCTTGATACCACGAATACGAGGATCCTTACGCTGGCTTTGCAGGATCAGGGAGGCCATGCAGCGTAGGTTTGTTGAGGCATTCGGTCCGGAGTCCTCTGGGTCACTAAGGACGACATGGTCCGCAGCCACCTCCTCCCAGCCACGTACAAGTCCATGTGTTTCTTGGGACTGATCCCTTAAAGACTGCTGCTGATGCTGAGTGCCAGGCTCCACCTCCATACTGACACAATCCTCCTCCTCATCCTCGTCCTCTTCCTGTGTGATCGGCGGGCACGCAGGAACACTGTCTGGATAAAGGGGGTCTTGAGAGCTAAGGAAGTCCTCCTCTTCCTGCCTCTGTTCTGCCTCAAGTGCCCTGTCCATTATTCCACGCAGCGTGTGCTCCAACAGGTGGACAAGGGGGACAGTGTCACTGATGCATGCACTGTCACTGCTCACCATCCTCGTGGCCTCCTCAAATGGTAACAGGACAGTGCATGCATCCCTGATCATGGCCCACTGGCGTGGTGAAAAAAGAACAAGCTCCCCTGACCCTGTCCTGGTGCCATAGTCGCACAGGTACTCATTGATGGCCCTCTGCTCCATGTGCAGCCGCTGCAGCATGGCCAACATTGAGTTCCACCTAGTGGGCATGTCACAGATTAGGCGGTTCTTGGGCAGGTTAAACTCCTTTTGGAGGTCCGCCAGCCGAACGCTGGCATTATATGACCAGCGGAAATGCACACAGACTTTCCTGGCCTGCCTCAGGACATCCTGTAAGCCCGGGTACCTGCCCAAGAACCGCTGCACCACCAAGTTAAGGACGTGAGCTAAACAGGGCACATGGGTCATTTGTCCCTGTCGGAGGGCAGAGAGGAGGTTGGTGCCATTGTCGCAAATCACCATTCCTGCCTTAAGTTGGCGTGGCGTCAACCACCTCTGAACCTGCCCCTGCAGAGCTGACAGAACCTCTGCCCCAGTGTGGCTCCTGTCCCCCAAGCACACCAGCTCAAGCACCACATGGCATCTTTTGGCCTGTGTACTTGCGTAGCCCACTGAACGCCTATGGAGCACCGCTGGTTCCGAGGACAAAGCACAGGAAGAGGCCATGGAGGGAGAAGAAGAGGAGGGGGTGGAGGAGAGAGGTGTGTCACAATCATAAGTAGTGGCATTTTGGAGGCGTGGTGGCGGAACAACCTCCAACACTACTGCACCTTGTCCTGCATCCTTCCCAGCTGCCAGCAGAGTCACCCAATGCGCTGTGAAACTTAGATAACGCCCCTGTCCATGCCTGCTGGACCATGAGTCAGCGGTAATATGCACTTTACCGCTGACCGCCCTGTCCAGCGAGGCATGGAGGCGAGGCCTTCCACATGCCGGTAGAGAGCCGGAATCGCCTTCCGTGAGAAAAAGTGGCGTTTGGGTACCTGCCACTGAGGAACCGCACATTCCACAAACTCACGGAAGGGGGCAGAGTCTACCAACTGAAAGAGCAGCAGTTGAACTGCTAGCAATTTTGCCAAGCTAGCATTCAACCGCTGGGCATGTGGATGGTTGGGAGCGAACTTCTTTCGGTGGTGCAGCAGCTGGGGCAGGGAAATTTGCCAGGTACAATCTGACATCAGTGTTCCGAAAGCAGATTGCCCACAAGTACTTGGCTGTGACACACCTAATTCTACACCTTCATTCCTCTCAATGCAGGTCTCAGAGAGGACTGAAGGTATAGTGGGGTTGGAGATCTCAGCTGATGAGGAGCAAGGAGAGGTCCTCTTTGTTCTTTGGTGTGGGTCTTTTAGATACGCTTGCCAACGAACTGGATGGCAGGTCAACATATGTCTGGTCAAGCGGGAGATGTTTTGGCCACGCGAGATACGCTTGAGACATATGTTGCAAATAGCAGCGGTGCGATCTGATGCACTCGTCTCAAAAAAGGCCCACACCAAAGAACTTTTTGAATAACGCACAGAGACTACAGCGCCCTGCACATGCGGAGCTTTGGGGTGTGATGCAGTCAGTGTGCTGCCCTTAGGCTGGCCCCTGGAGGGCATCCTGCCTCCTTGGTGATGTGCCTCCTCCTCCTCCTCCTCTCTCCTATCAGGCACCCACGTTGAGTCAGTGACCTCATCATCCCCTCCCTCCTCATCACTGGAGCAAACCTGGCAGTATGCTGCAGCAGGGGGAGCATGACTGCCAGATTGCTGTCCTTCTTGGGCACCCCTTCTGTCCATGCTCACGTTACTGCCTTCATCTAGCTCAGTATCATCATCAGAGCCTTCCAAACGCTGGGCATCCTCCTGGAGCATGTACCCAACACTGTGGTCAAACAGTTCGAGGGACTCCTCAGGAGGACATGGTGGGGCTAGGGAAGGAGTCACTGATGACATTGAGTCGAGGGAAGAGGCCGCGTTAGCAGCTGCTTTGCCAGACAAAGTACCCTGAGCATGGGTGAGAGAGGATGAGGAGGATGAGAACGGCTTGGTCATCCACTCGATCAAGTCTTCCGCATGTTGCAGCTCAACACGGCCAGCTGCCGAAAAAAAGGCCAAGCGTGTCCCACGGCCATGTGCTGATGAGTATGCACCGTCTCCACGACCAGCACTGTTGCCTCTAGACACAGAGCCCGCTTGCCCTCTTTTATTGGCTTCTGACTGTCTGCCTCTCCTTGTTGACCTTCCAGACATACTAATGGCCTGTAGCTGCACTAAGCTGGGATATATATATATATATATATATATATATATATATATGTACTGATACTGCAGCTAGCAAAATCAACTGCTTGCCTGTAGTATGAGAACACCACCAACCTTTAGCTGAACACTGTGCAGAGCTCGCAAAAAACTAACTTGTAGCTTATTTAGCTGCCTGCGGTAGTGATAGGATCAGGAAAACACCACCAACCTTCTACAGGTAGCTTTAGGTGAACACTGTGCAGAGCTCGCACTACACTAACTTGTAGCTTATTTAGCTGCCTGCGGTAGTGATAGGATCAGGAAAACACCACCAACCTTCTACAGGTAGCTTTAGGTGAACACTGTGCAGAGCTCGCACTACACTAACTTGTAGCTTATTTAGCTGCCTGCGGTAGTGATAGGATCAGGAAAACACCACCAACCTTCTACAGGTAGCTTTAGGTGAACACTGTGCAGAGCTCGCACTACACTAACTTGTAGCTTATTTAGCTGCCTGCGGTAGTGATAGGATCAGGAAAACACCACCAACCTTCTACAGGTAGCTTTAGGTGAACACTATGCAGAGCTCGCCAAAAAATAACTTGTAGCTTATTTAGCTGCCTGCGGTAGTGATAGGATCAGGAAAACACCACCAACCTTCTACAGGTAGCTTTAGGTGAACACTGTGCAGAGCTCGCCAAAAAATAACTTGTAGCTTATTTAGCTTTAGGTGAACACTGTGCAGAGCTCGCACTACACTAACTTGTAGCTTATTTAGCTGCCTGCGGTAGTGATAGGATCAGGAAAACACCACCTTCTACAGATAGCTTTAGCTGAACACTGTACAGAGCTCGCAAAAAAATAACTTGTATGTTTAACGAAACACTGTGAGGAGGACGCACTACACTAACTTGTAGTTTTAGCTGAACACTGTGCAGAGGTCACACTAAACTAACTTGTAGCTTTAGCTAAAGACTGTGAGGAGGATGCACTACACTAACTTGTACACTAACTGGGCTGCAGCTTGTCAGGAAGAAGAGCTGGAGGGGAGACATGACCTCCGGGAGATGAGGAGGAGTAGTGAACCGAGCGGGGGCGGCTGCGGCGGAGGAGCTCATGTCATTAAAGCAGATGCTGTGTACTTCCAGGATGGCTAACGCGTTATATTGAAAGATGTCATCTGAGAGGGTTGGAGTTTGCATCAGCATACCCTGAATGAGCCCAGGAGTGGCTCCAATGCGTGTTTAGACACTGTTTAATTACCGTGTCACATGCCTAGAGGTGAGCGCATGCACGATTGGGGGTCACAGGAGAGCACTGAAGCATGCTTTATTGTGTACACCATTAAGGAGGAGCATGATGGACACTTATTTTTATGGACACTATATATTTGCACTTTATATTTGCTATCTATGAACTAACTTTTATTTGGATGTGGACACTTGATTGTTACATAACAGGCACCTGGATTTTATATTTATATGTATATGTATATGTATGTATGTATTTATTTATATGTATATGTATATGTATATATTGTTTTCCTTTTTGCATGTTGCACTTTGAACATATTTTCACAAACGGATTGCATTTAACATTGCTTACTATACATAATTGATTTGGATTGGCACTTTTAGGTCTTGTAATATTGTTGTTCTTTATTCAGCACATATTTTAATTTTTTATTTAGTTTTTAGCGCAGACACAATTATTTATATATTTTTGTAGCTTTAGCTGAACACTGTGCAGAGGTCACACTACACTAACTTGTAGTTTTCGCTGAACACTGTGAGGAGGACGCACTACACCAACTTGTAGCTTTAGCTGAATACTGTGAGGAGGACGCACTACCCTAACTTGTAGCTTTAGCTGAACACTGTGCAGAGGTCACACGAAACTAACTTGTAGTTTTAGCTGAACACTGTGAGGAGGACGCACTACACTAACTTGTAGCTTTAGCTGAACACTGTGCAGAGGTCACACTACACTAACTTGTAGTTTTAGCTGAACACTGTGAGGAGGACGCACTACACTAACTTGTAGCTTTAGCTGAACACTGTGCAGAGGTCGCACTACACTAACTTGTAGTTTTCGCTGAACACTGCGAGGAGGACGCACTACACCAACTTGTAGCTTTAGCTGAATACTGTGAGGAGGACGCACTACCCTAACTTGTAGCTTTAGCTGAATACTGTGCAGAGGTCACACTAAACTACCTTGTAGCTTTAGCTAAAGACTGTGAGGAGGACTCACTACACTAACTTGTAGCTTTAGCTGAACACTGTGCAGAGGTCGCACTACACTAACTTGTAGTTTTAGCTGAACACTGTGAGGAGGACGCACTACATTAATTTGTAGCTTTAGCTGAACACTGTGCAGAGGTCTCACTACACTAACTTGTAGTTTTAGCTGAACACTGTGAGAAGGATGCACTACACTAACTTGTAGCTTTAGCTGAACACTGTGCAGAGGTCGCACTACACTAATTTGTAGTTTTAGCTGAACACTGTGAGGAGGACGCACTACCCTAACTTGTAGCTTTAGCTGAACACTGTGCAGAGGTCGCACTAAACTAACTTGTAGCTTTAGCTGAGCACTGTGAGGAGGACGCACTACCCTAACTTGTAGCTTTAGCTGAACACTGTGCAGAGGTCACACTAAACTAACTTGTAGCTTTAGCTAAAGACTGTGAGGAGGACGCACTACACTAACTTGTAGCTTTAGCTGAACACTGTGCAGAGGTCGCACTACACTAACTTGTAGTTTTAGCTGAACACTGTGAGGAGGACGCACTACACTAACTTGTAGCTTTAGCTGAACACTGTGCAGAGGTCGCACTACACTAACTTGTAGTTTTCGCTGAACACTGTGAGGAGGACACACTACACTAACTTATAGCTTTAGCTGAACACTGTGAGGAGGACGCACTACACTAATTTGTAGCTTTAGCTGAACACTGTGCAGAGGTCTCACTACACTAACTTGTAGTTTTAGCTGAACACTGTGAGGAGGACGCACTACACTAACTTGTAGCTTTAGCTGAACACTGTGCAGAGGTCGCACTACACTAACTTGTAGTTTTAGCTGAACACTGTGAGGAGGACGCACTACCCTAGCTTGTAGCTTTAGCTGAACACTGTGCAGAGGTCACACTAAACTAACTTGTAGCTTTAGCTGAACACTGTGAGGAGGACGCACTACCCTAACATGTAGCTTTAGCTGAACACTGTGCAGAGGTCACACTAAACTAACTTGTAGCTTTAGCTAAAGACTGTGAGGAGGACGCACTACACTAACTTGTAGCTTTAGCTGAACACTGTGCAGAGGTCGCACTACACTAACTTGTAGCTTTAGCTAAAGACTGTGAGGAGGACGCACTACACTAACTTGTAGCTTTAGCTGAACACTGTGCAGAGGTCGCACTACACTAACTTGTAGTTTTAGCTGAACACTGTGAGGAGGACGCACTACACTAACTTATAGCTTTAGCTGAACACTGTGAGGAGGACGCACTAGGCTAACTTGTAGCTTTAGCTGAACACTGTGCAGAGCTCTCACTACACTAACTTGTAGTTTTAGCTGAACACTGTGAGGAGGATGCACTACACTAACTTGTAGCTTTAGCTGAACACTGTGCAGAGGTCACACTAAACTAACTTGTAGCTTTAGCTGAACACTGTGAGGAGGACGCACTACCCTAACTTGTAGCTTTAGCTGAACACTGTGCACTACACTAACTGGTAGTTTTAGCTGAACACTGTGTAGAGGTCACACTAAACTAACTTGTAGCTTTAACTGAACACTGTGAGGAGGATGCACTACACTAACTGTAAATAGTCTAGCTGCCTGACTGTGGTACTAATAGGATCAAAAGAACACCAGCAATTTTCTTCAGGTAGCTGTAAATACTGTAACAAGACAAGCCTGCCTGTCAGCAGGAAGATAACAGGAACAGATCTAGCTAAACTGAATACAGTGTATATATATATATATATATATATATATATACAACACCTGGGATGCATATATATACACAATACACTGTAAGTGCAGCTAACTCACTGACTGTCCTGCCTAATCTAGCTAACTCAAATGAAATTACACTGTCTCTCTTTCTCTCTAAGCATGCCGGAACACACTACACAGGGCCGCCGTGTAGGCGGCCTTATATAGTGTGGGGCGTGTTCTAAACCCCCTAAGCCATAATTGGCCAAAGCAGACGGCGCTGTGATTGGCCAAGCATGCGGGTCATAGTGCATGCTTGGCCAATCATCAGCCAGCAATGCACTGCGATGCCGCAGTGAATTATGGGCCGTAACGTGCCACACGAATTTGCCGCGAACGGCCCATATCATTCGCAATTCGATGAACGATCGAACAGCCGATGTTCGAGACGAACATGGGTTCGACTCGAACACGAAGCTCATCCCTATTTGGAACATCCTTAAAAAGAAAGAACGTACCGGTGAGCTCAGCAACACCAAAAGACCCAGAAGACCACAGAAAACAACTATGGTGGATGACCGAAGAATTCTTTCCCTGGTGAAGAAAACACCCTTCACAACAGTTGGCCAGATCAAGAACACTCTCCAGGAGGTAGGTGTATGTGTGTCAAAGTCAACAATCAAGAGAAGACTTCACCACAAGATGTAAACCATTGGTGAGCGTCAAAAACAGGAAGGCCAGATTAGAGTTTGCCAAACAACATCTAAAAAAGCCTTCACAGTTCTGGAACAACATCCTATGGACAGATGAGACCAAGATCAACTTGTACCAGATTACCAGAGTGATGGGAAGAGAAGAGTATGGAGAAGGAAAGGAACTGCTCATGATCCAAAGCATACCACCTCATCAGTAAAGCATGGTGGTGGTAGTGTCATGGCGTGGGCATGTATGGCTGCCAATGGAACTGGTTCCTTTGTATTTATTGATGATGTGACTGCTGAAAAAAGCATCAGGATTAATTCTGAAGTGTTTCGGGCAATATGATCTGCTCATATTCAGCAAAATGCTTCAGAACTCATTGGACGGCGCTTCACAGTGCAGATGGACAATGACCCGAAGCATACTGCGAAAGCAACCAAAGAGATTTTTAAGGGAAAGAAGTGGAATGTTATGCAATGGCCAAGTCAATCACCTGACCTGAATCCGATTGAGCATGCATTTCACTTGCTGAAGGGAAAATGCCCCAAGAACAAGCAGGAACTGAAGACAGTTGCAGTAGAGGCCTGGCAGAGCATCACCAGGGATGAAACCCAGCATCTGGTGCTGTCTATGCGTTCCAGACTTCAGGCTGTAATTGACTGCAAAGGATTTGCAACCAAGTATTAAAAAGTGAAAGTTTGATGGATGATTGTTAATCTGTCCCATTACTTTTGGTCCCTTTAAAAAGTGGGAGGCACATATACAAACTGTTGTAATTCCTACACCGTTCACCTAATTTGGATGTAAATACCCTCAAATTAAAGCTGAAAGTCTGCAGTTAAAGTAAATCTTGTTTGTTTCATTTCAAATCCATTATGGTGGTGTATAGAGCCAAAAAGATTAGAATTGTGACAATGTCCCAATATTTATGGACCTGACTGTAAATCCAATTGAGAATCTGTGGCACAACTTGAAAATTGCTGTTCACAGATGCTTTCCATCCAATATGACAGAGCTTGAGCTATTTTGCAAAAAAGAATGGGAAAAAAATTAACTTTCTAGATGTGCAAAGCTGGTAGAGACATCCCCAAAAAGACTTGCAGCTGTAATTTCAGCGAAAGGTGGTTTTACAAAGTATTGACTCAGGGGGGCTGAATACAAATGCACGCCCCATTTTTCAAATATTTATTTGTAAAAAAATGTAAAAACCATTTATCATTTCCTTCCACTGTACAATTATGCCCCACTTTGTTTTGGTCTATCACATAAAAGCCTAATAAAATACATTTACGTTTTTAGCATGACAAAATGTTAAAAATTTCAAGGGGTATGAATACTTTTTCAAGGCACTGTATGCACTAGTCTTTATTTATATTGGGCTTAGGTCAATGAAATTAAGTTAAAATATAGTATTTGGCATTTTTAGAATAATGCCTTGTAAAGTGCAGAATCTTCAGAGGTTTTATTTTTTTACTTATAGTACTTACTTATTTCATAATTGCTCTACATCACTGAAGCAAAATGCATGTCATCATAAAAAGTACCTAAAATACATGAAATGTTTTCAAAACTGGTACCACAGGGTCAGCCTAAGTTTGCTGATCCGGCAATCCTTTTGGATTTTATCGTGACACTAAGAAAGCTTTCTTGGCTGAAAGCAGAAAAAACAAGCAAACATAAAAAGGTGAGGATATCTGGCATTCTGATTAAAGGTGATCTTTTGCTGTAAACTCAGGATAGTGACTGGCAGCACACATACTTCTGTACTTCAAGCTATTCTTAGTCATAGTGTTAAAATCATCAGTGGTACAATATTACTTTATAACATAATTAACATCTGATACTCCCATTTAGGGACATTATTCACTGTGTAGTGCCCTGCCTCAGTTAAATTTAGTTTTTTTTTCCTTTACTGTACTTAGTGGAGGAACAATCTAGGGCTTTCCTAATATTGGAGGTTGATTGCTCCTATCTGCCAGGAGGGTAGGAGTAGGAGGGTCAGCCACTGAGTTAAATAATTATCTGACCTCAGCCAATTCCTGGGAGGGGGCTCTTAAAAGGTGGCTGTGGAGATAAATGTTTTGGAAAGCTTGTTCAGAGTCTCTTCCTCCAGGGTTGCCTCTGGGAGGCAACCTTTGTACTGAAGAGTTGTTACTAGGCCTCAGCGTGTGCTTGCCGGAGGGCCTGGAAGAACCTGGATTGAAAGACATTTCCTGGAGGACACTACCTTAGGAAGATGGGCTGGAGAAGGACCCCTTGCACTGAAGAGTGTTATATGGAAGCTGGTTGACAACAGCTGTTCTTGGACATTATGAGCAAGCCCTTTTTGCCCAGGACTTCAGAGGTGCTTGTGCTTTGGAGCATAGATGCCAGAGTTTGCTACAAGGACTTTGACTACTTTTACTGAGTCTCAGATTATTTGGCTATCCCGTACAGAGCATCCAGAAGAGATGGATGAGGGTGGAGGATAGTCCAAGAACGCCAGCAAGAACAGGAGGACAGATTCTCAAGCACAAATCCTTTGCTGGAGGTGAAGGGGATAGACAGCTAAAAAGCAAGTAAAGATGTGGCTGGGACTTTGTAGGCACCTTAAAAATTCAATAAACACAGTAGCATACGTGCATAATCTTAAAATCACAAAAGATCTTTATTTAACAATTATTAAAAAATATATATCATGGATGATTGAACAAAGTTTTTATAGTCCTTGGACAGTCCCTTTAGGTGCTGACAGATTGGATGAACATATTGGTAACAACCAGGGGCGGACTGACCATTCGGGCATATCGGGCACTGTCCGAGGGCCCGGAGGCCAGCAGGGGGCCCGCCCCTGACTGTCGCCAAACATCCGGAGCAGACACAGAGAGAGAGCTCTGCTGTCTGTCAGCATATATCCCCGATCTGCAGGTTTCCCGGATACTGCATGCACACTGCTGACATTTCACTCCCTCCAGCACTACTTTGGGCAGAACTACAAGAGGTGTGAGTACCCCCGCTCTCACACCAATTCAGCCTGTCACTGTCTCTTGTAGCCCTGCAGCCGCAGCACAGATGCCTCTGTGATCTTTCCTGCACGCTCACCCTCCTCTCCCTGTGATTGATGAAGGAGGTGAAGTCCGTTCCGGCCAGCTACTGTCTCTTCTGGTCTCCCGGGAGTCCCAGTCACTGCACGTTTCTCTGTTTTCCTTCCCGTGCTCTCCCCCTCCTCTTCTCAGGCTTGATAAGAGGTCACTGCACTGGCTCCTTCTCAGCATTCCAGTCAGCACATCTCCCACCCCTGCGTTCTGTGAATCTCCCTGAGCTCCCTCAAACACCACAATAGGATTGGGGTGGGGGGTCATTAAGAGCACCTGTCTTTACTCAGCAATAGCTTGGTCTGTAATTACAAATTCTTGCCCTGCTACCTGTACTCTGCTGCAGGTGAGCAGCAGGTACATCTGGCTCCCTTGCTGGCCTGGCCACATGAGGAAAGGAGAGGAGAGCTGATAACCAGGTTCTGTAAAAGGGACATCTACACTGATATGTGCAGTCCCAACAGTGCCCACCAATGCTGCCAATCAGTGCCACCTACCAGTGCCTCCTCATCAGTGGAGCCTATCAGTGCCACCCATAAATGGCTTTTGCTATTTATTTTTCAAGTGCCCATGAGCTCATCAGTGACGCCTATCAGTGCAGGTTCATCAGCAGACAGCAGTGAAAGAGAAAAATTACCTGTTTGCTAAATTTTTTTTGTGAAAAGAATGTAAAAAAAATATTAAAATGAATTAAACATTAGAATAAAAAAACTGTAGAAAATCAGGCTAAAATTTCTAATTAGATTAAAAAGTCACACTAAATACATGGCATAGTTTAGCCACACATACAGTGTGCCACAGCACGCTATGCACACTGCAGGTCACTTTAATGTTGCGTTATAAAGATGGCTGCTGCGTGGTGGCCATCTTTAACCGCTTCAGATCCGCGATATAGCCGAATGACGGCTACAGCGCAGACCTACTTTGCCAGGAGGACGTCTATTGTGCTCGAGCGGCCTGCACACTCCCTGCAGGGCGTGCGCGGCACACTCTGTGATCAGCGAGTCTATGAGATCCCGACCCCTTACTACGTGATCAGCTGTCAGCCAATGACAGCTGATCATGTGATGTAAACAAAGCCAGTAATCAGCTATTTTTTATCCTCATGCTGACAGCCTGAGGAGAAAAAAAGCCGATCACTGACGGCTGTCAGAGGGACATAGGTCCCGATCAAGGAGAGCAGCCCCCAGGTCATCTGTGCCCACCTGTGCCACCTACCAGTGCACAACAGTGCTGCCTACCAGTGCCCACTAGACATGTGCACATTGAAATATTTCGTTTCGGAATTTTGTTTTCGTCCGAAAAATAAATTTATTTAGTTACTCCCAAAATTCGTTTTTCTTTATTTTGTTAAAAACTTGCATTCGTCCGAAAATCCAAATTAATTAAGGTTGAATCTGACATTGAAGGCTTATGGTGTCTGTCGAATGTTCAAAGAAGATTCGACGGAGCAGCTAAACTGTACGACGCCGTATAGTTTAGCGGCTCTGTCAAATCTTCTTAGAACTTTCAACAGACACCATAAGCCATAATCCTCTTTGGTTACAATCAGCCAATAACATTCATCATCATCATTATTTTTATTTTTATTTTTCTTCCCCCACCCAATTCCAGCAGCGATCTTTTCTCCCCTATGTCAAATCTTTTCTCTCTATGTCGAAACTTTTCTCTCTATGTAGAATAATCTTGGACTAATAGAGTTAAGGTTAAGCCCAATCGACCACAGCTTTGATGGGCACAGATTGTTATTGTCAGCATCATGTTGAATCTCCTATCTCTATCGAAATGTTGTAGCAACGAAAACGAAAATAAAGCATTCGTTTATGTCGGATCTTTCGTTTTTCGGATTCTGCATTTCTGAAATTCGGACGAAATCGAATGCACATGTCTAGTGCCCACCAGCGCCACCCATCAGTGCCCACAGTGCCACCCATCAGTGCCCACAATGCCACCTATCAATGTCACCAATCAGTGCCTCATCAACAGTGCTTCCCATCAGTGCCACCTAGCAGTGCCATCCATCAGTTACTTATCAGTAACACCTATCAGTGCCACCCATCAGGGCCCATCAGTGCCATCTTATCAGTGGCCATCAGTGCCGCCTTCTCTTTGCCCATCAGTACCGCGTTATCTGTGCAAATTAGTGCCGCCTTATCTGTGCATATCAGTGCCGCCTTATCTGTGTCTATCAGTGCCCACCAGTGCAGCCTATCAGTGCCCATCAGTGATGCCTCATCAGTGCATATCAATGAGGAAGAAAAATTACCTGTTTGCAAAATTGTATAACAAACTATGAAACTTTTTTTTTCAAAATTTTACATCTTTTTTTGTTTGTTTAGCAAAAAATAACCCCAGTGGTGATTAAATACCACCAAAAGAAAGCTCTATTTGTGTGAAGAAAATGATAAAAATTTCATTTGGGTACAGTGTTGTATGACCGCGCTATGGTCATTCAAAGAGTGACAGCGCTGAAAGCTGAAAATTGGTCTGGGCAGGAGGGGGGTTTAAGTGCCCAGTAAGCAAGTATTTAAACCTGGGGGCCCCACGATCTCCTATTGCCCGGGGGCCCCATGAGTTGTCAGTCCGCCCCTGGTAACAACATACACAGTAAAGTCCAACTGTTGGCATCGGCAGCAACCCTTGTGACTATACCCTAGCAGTGGTGAAGTTGGTGGGCTTCTGCGAAGGTCAGGTAAAAGCAATAATTTGGATGTTTTAACTTACATGGCTGATGATTTCCTTGGTCCTTGTATCATATAATATGCCATATGCACCCCTGAAGAAGACAATTGTCCGAAACACATTGGGTTGCTCCATATGAATAATGTCACCCTAAAGCAAGACAAATTAATAATCATCGAAATATATGGAGAAAATAGTGATATGATTTTTTTAGAAGGCATCTTCACAAAGACTATAAAAACATTGTTTGATCAGCTATCATATATATTTTCTAATGATTGTTAAAGTCTAGACTGAGTCAGTGCTTGTCGGTGTGCTTGGAGCTGGTGCCTGGGGCGGGCAGCCTCTGAACAGGTCAGGAAAGACCTGCTTTATTGCCAGGGGCCCTTCTGGAGATGAGTGCTACAACATTCTTAGATAGGCCCCAACTGGCCCCAAACTCCATTTCTCTGTTTTAACACACGGTTATTGAGGGGCCTAGTTAACCGTTTGCTGACCAGCCATCGTCATTATACGGCAGCAGGTCGGCACGATCCCGCGGGCTGTCGTAGCTATATGTTGGTGCCTTTAAGCGGGATACCAGGCGCATGCACGGGGGTGCCGATGCTCGTGGCCGACGGTCGAGATGACCTCCGGCCACGAGCGATTGCGGGCACGAGAGGCAGAACAGGGATATGTGTGTGTAAACACACACATATCCCTGTTCTGTTCTGTGAGGAGAGACATATTGTGAGTTCCTAATAGCTAGGAACCACGATCTATCATCCCCTCTAGTCAGTCCCCTCCCCCTACAGTTAGAACACACAGTCAGGGAACACAGATAACCCATGGATCGCCCCATAGTGTTAACCCCTTCCCTGCCAGTGACATTTATAAATTAATCAGTGCATTTTTATAGCACTGTTCACTCTATAGTTATTAATCGTCCCAAAAACGTGTCAAAAGTGTCCGATGTGTCCGCCATAATGTTGCAGTCATGATAAAAATCGCAGATCGCCCCATTACTAGTAAAAAAAAATAAAATAACAAAAATGCCATAAATCTATCCCCTATTTTGTAGACGCTATAACTTTTGCGCAAACCAATCAATATACGCTTATTGCGATTTTTATTACCAAAAATATGTAGAAGAATACATATTGACCTAAACTGAGAAAAAAAATTTGCTTTTTTAAAACAAATTGAGGATATTTATTATAGCAAAAAGTACAAAATATTGTGTTTTTTTCAAAATTGTCACTCTTTTTAGTTTATAGCGCAAAAAATAAAAACCTGCAGAGATGATCAAATACCACCAAAAGAAAGCTCTATTTGTGTGAAAAAAAGGACGTCAATTTTGTTTAGGTACAGCGTCACACGACCGCGCAATTGTCAGTTAAAGCGACGCAATGCGTATCGCAACAAATGGCCTGGTCATTAAGGGGGCAAATTTTTCCGGGGCCGAAGTAGTTAAACTGCTTCTCTTTCAATCTCAATGTGTGGCCCCATGTCCTCTTACACTCCTTGTGACTTGTGACTGAAAAGTTTTTTTCCTACACTGGGATCGCCATGGAGGTATTTGTAAATCGTTATCATGTCCCCTCTCAATCGTCTTTTCTCCAGCGAGAATAAATCTAGTGTTTGCAGTCTTTCCTCATGGGTCCTCCGGTCCCCTTATTAGTTTTGTTGCTTTTCTTTGGACTCTCTCCAGTTCCAGCACATCCCTTCCTTCTGAGGACTGGTGACAAGAATTGGACAGAATTCTCCAGATGTGGTCTAACCAATGTTTTATAAAGTGGGAGTATTATTGTTTTATCTCTGGAGTATATCCCTTTTTTATGCATGCTAATATTCTGCCTGTTTGGTAGCTGTAGCTGCAGCTTGACATTGCATGCTATTGCTCAATCTGTCATCTACTAGGACCCCCAGATCTTTCTCCATCCTTGATTCCCCCATCGGTTCTCCCCCCAGTAAATTGTTTGCATTTGTGTTTTTTGCCCCCAAGTGCATTACTTTACATTTCTCCACGTTAAACCTCATTTGCCATGTAGTTGCCCACTCCAATATTTTGTTCAGGTCTTTCTGTAAGATTTTCATATCCAGATATGAAGTTATTGCCCTGCTTGATTTTGTGCCCCACTTACCACTCCAGACCAGTCTGAGTACACATTATTTATCACTACCCTTTGGACACGCCCCCGTAACCAGTTTTTAACACAAGAACAAACCTTATGCTCCATGCCTGCGGACCTCAGCTTGTAGATTAAGCCCTTATGGGGGGACTGTATTGAATGCCTTTGCAAAATCCAGGTACACTAAATCCACGGGCCTGCACCTGCCTAGATGGCAGTTCACTTCCTCGTAGAATATTAACAGATTGGTCTGGTCTACCTTTCGTAAACCCATACTGATAACTACTTAAGATATTTTTTTCTCAGTAAATTCTTGGATGTAGTCCCTTATCATCCCCTCCAATAATTTACCAACAATTGATGTAAGGCTAACTGGCCTGTAGTTTCCAGGGATTTGTCTCTGTCCTTTTTTGAATATTGGTACCACATTTGCTTTTCTCCAATCAGCTGGTGCCAATCCTGTCAGTATGCTGTCCACAAAGATTAGGAACAATGGTCTGGCTATAACCTGACTGAGTTCTCTGAGGACTCTCTGAGGAGTTATCTGGTCCTGGCGATTTATTTGTATTAAGTTCATCTAGCCTTTCCTTCACTGCGGCCTCTGTTAGTCACAAGGGTATGTCCTGTGATGTGTCAACAACAGTACTCCCATGGTCAGTTGCCTTCTCTGTGTCATCCATAACCATCCTCCCTTCCTCATCCTTTATGTGGGCAATATGCTCTGATTTTGCCTTTTTACTGTCTCTAGTAATCTTTTTTTGGCAGCCCTTATTGCGTTCTTGCACTCAATTATTGCATTTCTTATCGTGTTTGAATGCTGATGATGACCTGTCCCCTTTATAGTGTTTAAAGGCCATTTTTTTCTCTTTAATGAGGCTTTCAACATTATGGTTTAACCCCCCAGGTTTAACCTTCGCTCTTCTATATTTATTGCCCATTGGAATTCACTGTGTGATCCCTTTGTTTAATATGTTCCTAAAGCATTCCCATTTTTCTTCAGTGTTCAATGTTCCCAGGATCTGGTCCCAATTAATGTCATGTAGTAATGATCGCAGTTCAGAAAAATTGGCTTGTTTGAAATTGAGTGTTCTTGTGTTACCCTCATGCCTTCTTTTTTAGGTTTTACGTTAAATGTGATCACCCTTTGATCACTAGATCCCAAGTTGTCCCGTATTTCCACATCTGAGATCAGACTTTGATCGTTTGTAATTAATCATTTTAGCAGGGTGTTCTTCCTAGTTGGGGAATCTACCAATTGGGACATGAAGTTGTCTTGTAAGGGCTTTTATTAAGTGAGCTGTCCCCTCTGCCGAGTCAATATCAGGATAATTGAAGTCCCCCATTATGGTGACATTTCCCTGTCTTGCTGCCATTTCCAACTCTGATAGTAGGCCCCGCTCTTCCTCCTCCTTTAGGTTGGGTGACCTATAATATACCCCCACTATGAATTTTCCCCTTACTTCTTCTCTTTGAAGTTCTACCCATACTGATTTCACTTCCCCCCTTATCTCATTCACAATGTTGCTCCTCTCTGCCACCCTTACATCGTTTTTTACATATAGACACACCCCTCCCCCTTTTCTACCTTCCCTGTCTTTCTGATACAAGGAATATCCCTGCATATTGGCCAGCCAATTGTGTGAGCTATCAAACCAAGTTTCAGTTACTCCCACAAAGTCTAAGTTCTCCATATGCAATAGCAGCTCTAGTTCCTCCATTTTGTTAGCTAGGCTCCTAGCATTTGTGTATACTCCTCTCAATGTTGTACAGGTGTATATTAACTTCCCCTTAGTTTTCCTCTGGCTTTGATTTTGAATTGTTCTTGCATTCACCCAAGGATTAGATGTTATGGCTGTATTAGCCCTGCTGACTCCACTATTACCATCTGTCCTTTGCTCACTCCGGATATTGCTTCCTCTGGCCCCCTCGCCCCCCCCAATACCTAGTTTAAAAGCCCCTCCAACTTTGTGGCCATCTTTTCTCCCACTAGGGCTGTATCATCCCCATTAAGGTGCAGCTCGTCCTTACTAAAGAGCCGGTAGCAGTCAGCCCAGTTTTCCAGGAACCCGAACCCCTCTTTCTAATTCCTCAGCCACTTGTTCAGTTCCCTAAGCTTCTGCTGCCTCTATGGTGTGGCTCAAGTTACAGGTAGTATTTTTGAGAAAACTACCTTGGAGGTCCTTTTCCTCAATCTATTCCCTAAGTCCCTGAAAGTTGGGCGCCAGTCACTTTTTATGCTTAAACAAGAGAGAAGTTTATTTCTCAAACAGGAAAAATGTGGGAGAGAGGGGATAGGGCACAGGACACCCTTAGTAACGATCAGCAAACAGGCAGATTGGCAGACTCCTTAGACAACAATAGGTAAGAGGTAAGAGATAAGTGTAGCACTGCCCTCTTGGGGGTTGCTTAGAATTGCATGTTCATCTGCGCCACTTTAACCCTGTGAACTTTCCAGCCCTCCTGACACTTTAAGTTCAGACATGTTGTATGTACCTTTAAATAACACACCGACACAATGCAGATTGATTAGCGCTCTCTCTAGTTTTACTCGGTCAAAGGGAGAGTCTTGTAACTGGGTATTTGTCAGTTAAGTCCTGGGTAAACAGCCAAAACTCAGTTGAAAAAGTCCCCTGAGGCAACTGAATAACAGCTTGGAATCACAGATATAAAATAACAATGCACATAGGAACAGACAATAAATGAATGAATATCTAAGGAAAGCTACTAAATCACTTCTATACTATCACTGCAAAAAGGGGACCCCAGGCTGGCCTATTATACCTTTAATCCTAATGAGAGACTGGGTATTCTAGATCTTAGGGATGTGTCCCTTTTAAATAGCAATAGCATAACAGTGTCCAGGATCCAAGGCCTCGCAATGATCTTCACCAGCAAGTTAGATCTCATAGAACAAGAATCCTGAGTGTGGCACTGTGATATGTAGTCAAAGCAAAACAGCCGTGCCTAGCTAGTTGTAAATCTTAGAGTAATTCCAGGTGTGAGGTGCCTGTATACAGTGTTCTGTGAGATAGGATAAGGCAATTCCAGGTGTGAGGTATCTATATACAGTGTTCTGTGAAATAGGATAAGGCAGAGATTGTAGTGGTGGGCGGATTTCCTCTCACCAAACTGAAGAACAGTGTAGGAATCTCCTGAAGTATCGATCCAAGTCAATGCATCCTTCTGCAGAATGGGCAGAGATGCCAGACTGGCTGCTGGAACCATGAATAGTCTGATCGGGCTGGTTACAGTGATGCTGCGGTAATGCCCCTTGTGTAGCAAGCGGCGTTGGACCCACCTGGGTCGGAGCTGGGATCGTTGTTTTGCCGCGTGGTAGGCCACAGTCCTTTTGCACAGCAGCAGAGAGTGTTTACTTGATGGAACCCGGGAAGCAAAAGACCTTGGGCCTAGTCTGCTGACCCTTTTAAAGCCTCTCCCAGAGTTCTTTTTCTCAAGCAGATGGCATGCAGGGATGTGTAGTCCAGGGATAGTTCTGCGGAGCCAGGATGTCGGTTCAGGAGACTACAGTCTCCACACTGCTCTCTGCTGGGCTCAGGAAGATAATGCAAGTGCTTTTAAGCCCAGCACTAGAGGAACACAGAGACAGTCTAAGAAGGGAGAGGGTAAGTCTGCAGGGCCAGATAACTGTAGTCCGCTGTCGGCTACATCCTCCCCCACTTGAAAGCCTTTGGTCCCCGAAGACAGGATACAATCCCATTAATTTATCTATTGATCAGTGCACCTAAATATAAGCAACAAATTATTCTACTAACTACTACCAGCAGTAGCAAACTGGCTAATAGATGGATTTTCTAACAATAAACTATTTACACCATCGGACAGAGTTATATCATTTTGATGACAGGCCAGTAATAGATTAGTAACCCACCCAGTAGTGTCAGGAGACCAATCAGGGTCATCTTCTACCAAAGGTTCAGTAGAGGAGGCTGGAACTTGGCTAGGACATTGAGTTGTGGAAATGAGTTCATCAGAGCTTTCTCCAAGGGTGTCATAGGTCAGTCTCTTAGGAGGACAGATTTTCTGTCCAAGTCTTGAGTATATACCCACCAAAGGTTCAGGTTCACGATCTGTCCCCCAAAAACTACAGCCAGGCTCTGGCTCTTCCATACTCTCCAGAGCAATCTCTCCTTCTGATTTAGGGACAAGGGAAACTGGAGCTTCTCCAAAGTCTTGTACCTCTGTTTTAACCCTCCAGTCCCTCTTCCAGGGGAGCGGATAGGCCCTTCTGCCTCAAAAAGCTGAGGTTCTACCCTTCTGGGTTGAGATGTTTTATTCCTGTTTTCCATTGGATATTGTAGGACTCTGGTGTTATCTTCAAGTGGGGGAATCCATAACCAGTCAAGGATTAATTCTTCCTCATCACTCTCCTCTTCTTCAGCCTCCTGGGAGGTGGATTTAGATCTCAAAGTAGGGGAGCGGGGTGCATCAGAGCAAGGAGATGAGGAGATTCGAATGGCTTCGGATATGGGCAGCAAGTGGTTCCGATGCCATGTCTTGAGTGGGCCCGTCTTCCCTTCTGGGCGGATTTGGTAAACGGGCAGCCCTGGTAATCTTTTGCAGACAATGTATGGTTGAGAACGCCATCGATTGGCCAACTTATGTTTTCCAGATACCCCTAAATTGCGCAAGAGCACCCGATCTCCTGGTTGAAAGTCTTGGACCCTCACCTTGAGATCAAAGTTCCTTTTGTTTCTCTGCTCTCTAGTGGTGGATGCTTCCTTGGCTTTCTCACGGGCAGTCTTCAAACTTCTCTGAAGTCTATTAACATATCCCGATAAGAGGCCTGAGAAGTGTGATCCAAGGATGTTCCAAAAGCCAGGTCCACAGGCAAATGAGCCTCTATCCTGAACATCGACCGGTAAGGAGAGTACCCAGTGGAGTCGTTCAACGTTAAGCGTGGACCACAGCAGCAATGCAGTCACCCCAATGTTGCTTCTTTTCCAAAGGTAGGGTTCCTAACATGTTCATGGTTGAAACATTCTGGTTGTGGATCACCTTGGGGATGATAGGATGTGGTTCTAGATTTTTGAACGCTCAAGAGCTCACAGTCTTTTAATCAACATGCTCTCGAAATCCCAGCCTTGATCCGAATGTGAATGCTGAGGTAGGCTGTAATGGACAAAAAACTTCTCCACCAGAGTTTTAGCAACAGTACTAGCTTGTTAGTCTTTGGTCGGGAAGGCCTGAGCATAATGGGTGAAATGATCTGTCACAACCAGGACATTGCTTCATCCACTTAGGTCAGGTTTGAGACACAAGAAATCAATGCACACCAGCTCCATCGGCCCCTGATTCTGCAGATGGCCCATTGGCGCAGCACTGCTAGGTAAAATCTTTCTTTGGATACACCGGATGCAGGAGCGGCAGTAACTTTAGACTTCGGCCCTCATAGATGGCCAATAAAATCCCTAACTAGTTTAAGGATTCTGTCTGCCCCCAAATGTCCATGGTCACCATGAAGAGTGGTAAGTACTACCAGTCTGTGCTTTTCAGGAAGAAACAATTGGCGAACACCTTCGGGCTCCTCAGATGGGCCTTTCCTGTATGACTCAGTCTTCCAACTGCATTAGTTCCCATTCTTTATGAACTACTCTTGAGCCGTCAATAGAACTATTAAGTAGTATTTGAGGGTCCCTAGCTAACAAGGCCTTCTTAACAAGGTTGCATGGTGGATCTTCACGCTGATCCCTTCTCAAATCTTCCCAGATGAGTTGAGGCAGTTCCTGGCTGCGCACTTGGGTTAAATCACAGTAGCACTGGGGCACTACAGCAGGGGTGACTCCCACAGCTTCAGCTCCTGTGGCCCCCTTATGAGGATGTTCTACTCCCTGGCACACTGTACGCACTCCCTCAGGAGGCAATATAACCCAGTTCTTCAGGCCAGCATCTGTGACATATGATCTTCGGGATAAGGCATCTGCATCTCGGTATCCCACTCCTGCCAGATACTTCAGGATGAACTGAAATTCGGACAGTGCGGCCAACCACCGATGTCCAGTAGCATCCAATTTAGCAGTAGACAACAGGTAGGTCAGAGGATTGTTGTCCGTTTTGACCACAAACATAGATAGATATATAGTCTCGCAGCTTGTTTATTACTGCCCACTTGAGGACCAAAAGCTGTAACGTGTGCACAGGATAGTTCTTTTCAGGGGGGATGAGACTCCAACTCACATACGCTATTGGACGAAGCTTCCCCCAGCCCATCTCGGCTAGCATCTACATGTAGCTCATAAAGCTTTGAAGGGTCAGCGTAGGCCAAGACTGGCGCTTCAGTGAGGCTCTCCTTTAAACCTCTAAAGACCTTTTCACACGCGACATCCATTAATCCCCAACAGACTCACGTGGCTTTCTGGGTCCCAACGGTTTGGACTCCCTTGAATTCGGCTTCAGTGACTCTTCACTCACTTCTCTCTGCAACAGCTCACTGAGAGGTTTCGCAATTTGTGCAAAGTTCTTTGGTGACAGTTTGGTGACAGTACTCGGTTGAGGCCAAGAGGTGATAGCTTCCCGCTTCTGTGGATCTGTGGCTACTCCTTCAGCTGAGACCATGTGGCCCAAATAGGTAACTGAAGTCTGGCAGAATTGACATTTCTCCAATGACAGCTTCAGTCCCTCTGCATTAAGCCTCTGAATGACTTTCTCGAGTCAAGCTACGTGCTTCTCTAACGTCTTGCCACAAACAATGATGTCATCCAAGTACACGAGCACCTCTATCAAATTCATGTCACCTACCTTGTTCTCCATCAACCACTGAAAGGTGGCGGGGGGCCCCTGTAGAATGTGATCAAACTCAAAGAACCCTTATTGACTGATGAATGCCATCTCCTCCCGGTCATCAGGATGCATAGGTATCTGGTAGTATCCACTCTTTTAATTCCAACACACTGAACCATTTGGCTCCAGACAGACACTGCAAAGCATCTTCTATGCGAGGTGTGGTATACTGATCAGGAATAGTTCTTCGGTTCAGAGTTCTATAATCAATACACATCCGAATGGACCCATTTTTCTTGCGCACTACCACAATGGGGGAGGCGTAAGGACTCCTCAACTTTTTGATGACTCCATACTTTTTCAACTCGGCCAGCTGCTCTCAGGGATCTTCAAGATCACTTAAAGGGATTTGCTGAGTCAGTCAAATTCGGTGTTAGGCACTTTTGGCGCAGCCCATATCAAAATCATTCTTAGAGAACATCTTTTCCCATCTGGCTAGTTGAGCTCAAACCCTTTCTTCCCATCGGGGAGACAAAGTTGGATATTGGACAGGAGGTTCTCTCCCATGGTCCATCAGGACCAGGTCATCCACCGTCACTGAGGTGGCCGCACACACTCTCCCAATCACCATACGAGGTTTCAGGCTGACCGGCTGACTGGTAACATTTCGAACACTGACAGGGATTCTTCCCCCACTTCTCAGTAACGCCCTGGTTGACACCATCTTTGGGACCAGTTCTATCTACCAACTGGTCCCAGGTCAGTTTGACGGTGGCCTTCATGTAGTCCTTTCTCCGGGTTGCAATACTCTCTCTTGAGAATCCAATCGCCACAGTCTTCCCACTCCTTTGGCGGATGCCTTCTGCTCCTGCACTACACGTTGGCAAGCCTGCCTCAGCTGGGGGTGAGCAGCAGTACCCTCCACAGCCAACGAGGGTGAGCAATCTTCTCACAAGGTTTGTATTAGTTCCTATCAACAAGGAATTTTGTCCTGCCCCAGGGGGCTGAGAGCAAACAGCCAAGATATCAAACGTTTCTGTCTTCCCGGCTAATGAAGGGTCGAATCTTATCTCGATAGTGATATATCCATCATAAGGGAACTTTTGAGTACCCTACAGCTCCTCTAGTTTACACAAAGGGATATGCTTCAGATGTTTGTCATAAAAATCCCATATACCAGCATCACCTGAGCTCCGGTATCCAATAGCGCTTGAGTGTAGATCCCGAAACTATTGGGGAGGGCCCTACCAGGTTCTTTGGCAGATTCCTCGCTTGTGACTCTATAGTCTGAGCCCTAACCAGCTTCTCTCGAGACCAAGGAATCTCTGTAACTGCTCGACTAGAAGTGTGTGCATTGATCTCCAGCATCCATCTTCCTTTCCCTTGGGACTCACTTTTAGAAGCAGGAAAAAGAGGAGAGGGAGGAGTATAGGACTTTGATTTCTGGTTCTTTTTTGCCTCCCTCTTGGGTTTGGAGCTCAGTTTTATCCTGGGACACTCAATTGGCTCCTTCACTGAGGTCCCTGGAAGTTTCCCTCCGACTTCAAGAAGAGTATCTTCTGTAATGCTTCTAATACTTCTGTAAGCAACTGCGGGCTGATTCCTGCTCTAGGACACTTAGCCTTGAAGTGTCCAGCTTCCCCACATCCAAAATATCTATTTGCCCTAGTTTGGGAAGGCTTTGTCCCTCCTGGGTGAAGTGTTTGCTCTTGCATCTTTCCTTGGGTCTCCATTACTCGCAATAAGGCATGATATATATGGGTTTGAACCTGGGCAATTTGGGTCATCAATTCTACTGGCCCCGAGTCACCAACTGGCTTCTTTTTGCCCGGATTGACAGTTCCCTCTTTCTCTGATTCTGTTTCACTGTCTTCATCCGAGAAACCAGCTTCAGCAAGGACAACACGAGCAGACGCTTTCTCTCTTCTTCCTCCACTGGCACTCAACTCTCTCATTCAGGGCCACTGTTAGAAATCACGGGGCCCCGTACAGCCTACCTTGTGGGGCCCCTTCAACCACGCCCTTGACACCACCCTGATCCCAGCTCGAGAGAAAATGCAGGGGGCAGTTTACAGTTCTTTTAAATTGTATTTCATTTAAAATAAAACATTTTCACACTGTATCTTACATTTTTTTCTTTCTTTTTTGCTTTCACAAGAGATGAACAATATCCCCTGTGGTAGCATGGGCTATGCATAGTTGCCAACAGTCCCGATTTTCCTGGGAAAATCCCGAATTTGGGACCCTCGTCCCGATTTAGTCTTGTCCCGATAATTTTCCCGGGGTTTTGAGTTTGTCCCGAGAAAATCGGGAATCTTTTTGCCAAAAACGGCAGCGGCTACACAAACATGGCCGCCGCCGCCACTCCGAATGTTATTTCCCCTTGTGTTCAGTGCAGAGGAGAGGGGCAGCCAATCAGCTTCTCTCTTCAGTGTGCCTATTGGCTGCAGGGATTGGCGGCCCCTCCCCGCTCTCCACTGAACACAGGGATGTAATCATCTGCCGCCGAGGGAAGGAGGCGGGAATTCGCCAAGGATGAAGCCGACGTGAAGCCGGAGACGTAGTGTGAAGCCACCAAGGAGGAAGCAGCCACCATGGAGGAAGAGGAGATGCAAGAATGAGCCAAAGCTGCTAAATGGGGTAAGTGTGGGGCTGGTGGGGGGGCGGACGAGCAACTGACCGACCGACAGACTGACCGGGTGGGGGGAGGGAGGTGGCGATGGTTGTCTTGTTTGTCGCCCCTCCAAAATATACAGCACCAGCCGCCACTGGGTCCCATCTGTTTTATATCTGTCTGAGAGGACTGAGGAGAGCTAATTGCTGGTTTGTATGTGTCGCATGGTTCTCACAAGCAATTTCATTGTGCTAAATTCATTGTTCATCAGATTTCTAGCAGCGCAACACAGCATTAGCTATCTGTTCATCTCATAAGAAGCTAGGGGGGCTCCGCTGGGGACTCCTGGTGTAAGGGGGGCTCCGCTGGGGACTCCTGATGTGAGGCGGGGCTCCGCTGGGGACTCCTGATGTGAGGGGGGTCCACTGGAGACTCCTGATGTGAGGGGGGGCTCCGCTGGGGACTCCTGATGTGAGGGGGGCTCCGCTGGGGACTCCTGATGTGAGGGGGGCTCCGCTGGGAACTCTTGATGTAAGGGGGGCTCCGCTGGGGACTCCTGATGTGAGGGGGGCACCGCTGGGGATTCCTGATGTGAGGGGGGCTCCGCTGGGGGCTCCTGATGTGAGGGGGGCTCTGCTGGGGACTCCTGGTGTGAGGAGGGTCTGCTGGGGACTCCTGATGTGAGGGGGGGTCCGCTGGGGACTCCTAATGTGAGGGGGGCTCCGCTGGGGACTCCTGATGTGAGGGGGGGCTTCACTGGGGACTACTGATGTGAGGGGGCTCCGCTGGGGACTCCTGATGTGGGGGGGCTCTGATGGGCACTCCTGATGTGAGGGGGCTCCGCTGGGGACTCCTGATGTGAGGGGGGCTCTGCTGGGGACTCCTGATGTGAGGGGGCTCTGCTGGGGACGCCTGATGTGAGGGGGGGCTCCGCTGTGGACTCCTGATGTGAGGGGGTCCTCTGGGGACTCCTGATGTGAGGGGGGCTCCACTGGGGACTCCTGATGTGAGGGGCCTCTGCTGAGGACTCCTGATGTGAGGGGGGGCTCCGCTGGGGACTCTTGATGTGAGGGGGGTTCCGCTGGGGACTCCTGATAGGAGGGGGGCTCCGCTGGGGACACCTGATGTGAGGGGGGCTCCGCTGGGGACTCCCATGTGAGGGGGCTCTGCTGGGGGCACCTGATGCAAGGACGGACTCTGCTGGGGGCACCTGATGCGAGGACGGATTCTGCTGGGGCACCTGATGCAGGGAAGGACTCTGCTGGTGGCAGGCGACGTGGCAGGTGACACGCTCAGGGATCCCACTGATTCTGCATTATGGTGAGTTGAATGATTTCATTTTATATTACAATGTAATAATAGAAATAATGCACTTCAATCATCCTGACACCATAACAACCATGGTGCCGGGATGATTGAAGTGCTAACACCAGGTGTTTGGAGTATCTTTATCTGCTGATTGTTAAACTTTCTAGAATACACATATTTCCACTGTTGTGTAGGATCTGGGACTGCTGTCCCTCCATCCCTCTCCCCCCTTTCCTTCTCCATCCCTCATTCATCTCAGACTCTAACCACACCCCCTTTGAGCCACGCCAATTTAAGACACGCCCACTATTTCATGTAAACCACGCCCATTTTTCACAGCGACACGCTACGCGCGCTGCATTTTTACTTCCCCCTGTGCCACGCCCACAACCGCATGCCCTGCCCCCTAATTATAGCAAGACTCCGCCTACAGCCAAAAAAGTGTCCCTAAAAATGTTTTCACAATGTTGGCAACTATGGCTATGACAAGTCCTCTTTATGGGAGATCTAGGATCTTTTAGACCAGGGGTCTCCAAACTATGGCCCTCCAGTTCTTCTGAAACTACAATTCCCTTCATGTCTAGTCATGTCTGTGAATGTCAGAGTTTTACAATGCCTCATGGGATCTGTAGTTCCACAACAGCTGGAGGGCCGTAGTTAGGAGATCCCTGTTTTAGACCCTAGATGTCTCCTCTGGCCTCCAAAGCATCTGATCAAACCAAGATCAGTTTGATCAGATGCTTGTTCAAGCCAGTAATGGTTTGTTTACATGAGACTGAAACTGGAAGCGACAAAATTCTTGTCATTTCTAGTTTTTGACGTCACACAATAGGAGGAACGACATCCATTCCTCTCACTGTGTCCCAGTAACCGGATGCTATTGGTCGCATCCTAAAAGCAGTAAAGATAGTGGTAGGACCCCCTTTTACTGCCTATAAAAGTAATCCAGGGGCTTCTTACCCATTAGGTTTACTTTTACTTTTACTTTGTGCAGAATCGCTGGGGCTAAAAAATTATATGTCAATAATTGCTGCAGTGATGACTGAGATATCACCCTTCCAATCCAGCGACTAACTGGTACGTCGCTGGACAGGAAGTGGTTAAAGGGGATTGGTTTAGGGGGTGGTAAAAATGCAGCTCTGCTGCACATGTTTACTGCTCCCCAAATGAAGTGTAAAGTAGCATCTCACAATCTTACGATCATCAGCATTACAATAATCTCGCAGGCAGCACAGTAAGCAAGTGCTCTCTCATGGCAGTTAGGTGCTGACTTTGTTAACTTATGGATGTATTATATGTAACAGACTGTAACACAGTACAGCCATAACAAAGTAACCCCTCGAAGCGATGTGACTCAGAGCCATGATAGAGCACATGCTGACTATGCTGCCTGTGTGATTATTGTAATGCTGATGATAACATTATTTTTGTCACATGGGTAACAATAAGTCTGTAGGGCTTCTGCCCAAGCATTACAGGCTGGGGAAAGTTATTGTTATTGTAATGCTAATTACAATGACCATAACCTGCTGTGCTGTGAATAAAATAATAGGACACAGTGAGGATTCTATGCTCTATTTCCCCACTCACTGTGTGAATTGCAGCTAGTCCTCCTGCTGTTCCCTGTCAGCCATCTGTCGCCTCGCATTTCAGGACCTGAGGACTGGAGCTGGGAGCCAGGGGAGATTCATAGTATCACTCCGGCGGCTGGACTAATTGAATAGCAGGGCGGCTTGATGTACATGTACCCCGAAAATAAAAAAATAGTCCCTCCACTGCGCTCACCTCCTGGGCCCAGGGCCATCTTAATAACATCATGGGCCCCTGGGCAAAATAATGCACTAGGGCCCCTACCAGGGAGATGGTGACCTGTGGCTCGCTATGTGCGTGGTGGCAAGGAGAGGGTGTGGCTAAATGATGGTTCATATTGGGTGTGCCTTTGAGTCTGATTTTAAACAAAAAATACACACAACCATGGAATTATCCCAAATTAAATTTACCCCCTATACACACTGTCCCGTCTTCTCTACACACTGCCCCCCTCACCCCATATACACTGACCCTCTGTATACACTGACTCTTTTTCCCTGTACACACTGCTCCCACTCCTTTTTGAAACTATCCCCCTCCTTGTACACACTGCCCCCTGTCATAAATGCCTCTCCCAGCCTATCAGCGGCCTGTATTTACTGTATGTATGATTGTACACAGTACGGGGGGTAAGGAGAGCACAGTACAGGGGTTTGGAGGACACAGTCAAGGGGAGGTCAGGAAGGTACAGTAAAGGGTGTAGTAATGTATAGTGGGGCAGCACAGTGGTGTAGTGGTTAGCACTTTCACCTAGCAGCAAAAAGGGTCACTGGTTCAAATCCCAACCACGACGTGGGTATCTGCCTGGAGTTTGCATCTTCTCCCTGTACCTGCGTGGGTTTCCTCCGGGTACTCCGGTTTCCTCCCACACTCTAAAGACATGCTGATAGGTTAATCAGATCCTGTATAAATTGGTCCTAGTATGTGTATCAATGTGTGTTAGGGACCTTAGGTTGTAAGCTCCTTGAGGGTAGGGACTGATGTGAATGTACAATGTATAGTGCTATATAAGTATCTGAAATAAATAAATAAATATAGTAGAAGGTTTGGGTAGTATAGGGCAATATAGTAGCAGGTATGGGTAGTATACAGTAGTATAGGATGGTATAGTGGCAGGTTTGGGGAGTATAGGGCAATATAGTGGCAGGTTTGAGTAGTATAGGGGGGTATAGTGGCAGATATGGGTAGTATAGGGTGGTATAGTGGCAGATGTGAGTAGTATAGGGTGGTATAGTGGCAGATGTGGGTAGTATAGGCAGGGCCGCTGTTAGAAAAAAACAAGGAACAATCAGCGCAAACACAGTACAAGAACGTAAAAAAATGCAAGCTGCAATCACATACACCTACGGGATAATCAATAAAACAAAGGTAAGTGCAGCGCATATAAAAATAAGAAAGAAAAGTCCAATCCAGATGAGAAAACTCCAATCACCGAACAGAAGGAATAACAGGATCCCTCGTGAAGAAAGTGGGAAAGTCCTTCCAATGTTAAGTGATAATTCCTCCACCAAATAAGCCCAGATACGCTTACCAGAAACGGTGGACCTCTCAATCACAGAAGGTCAAAAGCGCGTTTATTCCCACAGAGATGTTGTGAACCTCACATAAGGCTTGAACGGTCCTCGATCCAGGTTCATGGAGCTCCTGTCCAGCAGTGAAATCCAGCAACAAAAAGAGAGACCTCCAAAAGCCGGTAGTAACGATGGTAAAAAAACATCCCAAAAAGACAGAGGAAACACTCTAAGTATACTCTGTTTATTAAGAGAGTCCCGGAGCTAAGGACAGAAGAGAAATGGGCGCAGGGACGGCATGACAGTGCTGGACAGTACAGTTGCCGTACAAGAGCGGTGTTTCCCCTTTTAGAAAAGGGGAAGGGTTTTGTGTGAAGGCGGTGCTCAGAGCCGAAGAGTGGAAGGAGAGGGGGAAGTGACGTCAGTCGAAGAGCGGAGGAGGAAGCGATTAGACACCTCACCCTCTCCGCTCCGGGTCCCATCATGTGACAGGCAGCATTGCGGCGCTGGTGGTCTATTAAACTAAAGAACTTAGAGCGGCGGATTCCGCACCAGATGCGGCCTGGCTGAGAGCCCAGATGGCAGACGTGGCAGACGGCGGAGAGGTAACAGACGGGGGGGCGTGCGGCGGCACCTCGTGCGCGGCGGTCACGGCCGCTGGTATGGTACAGCTCGGCTGCAGGCCCCTGCAGGCTCACAATCTGAGACAGCAAGTAGCGGAGGGGAGTGAACCCCTGACCCCCAGAGCACAGTGGAGCCAGAGGAAAAACTGCAGAGAGTGGAGAGGGACCCAGCAGACAGTCTGGAGGGCGGGGGGGGGTAGCCCGGTACAGAGCACGGCTCCTCTCACATGACTTGTCACGGATGCACAGGGCAGATGGCTGGTGGCTGCGGGGGAGGATCGGGGCTGCCAGCTGGCCCAGCGAGGGAAGACTGAACTTCGGGATGGGGGCCTGACAGCCAGCATGGCACACACCCCCACACAGCCCATAGAGGATTCACGAGGAACACAGGGTGGTGGGGGCACGCCGGCGAGGTCGGGCGAGGAGGACCCAGCCCAGCAGTAGGCGCAGGAGCCCATCACGAGGGACGGGTCGGAGAGTGGGGCGAGTACAGCACCGCAGACCCACCAGAAACGGGGTGGGTCCATCGAGGTATGCAGCCGGTTGTCGGTCGGATGAAAATGGACAGCAACAGATCTGAAAGTGAACGGTCCGGGTCGGAGAGTGGCGATAAACAAGGACATCCAGCGACGGTGGTTCCCGCAGTGACGGCTGGTGGGCCCCTGGCCTGGGCAGCCTGGTGAGTGAATCTTTCCTTTTATTTCTAATTTAATGAATAGTATCTTGGGGCAGGGTGGTAGACAGGGGCCATCAGGTTAAGGTAATTGCAGGGGTACAGGTTTACGAGAATGAGACAGGACTCCGGACAGGAACCGTGGGGGGCTAGGTGAGTTAGCAGTTGAGCTCAAGGAATTGGTGCAGCGCGTTGAGCCAGGCACAGGAAGCAGTCGGGGGTAGGAATGGGCACTGACGCATGCCACACCTCTGGCAGAGGGCACCCCCCCCGGGGTTGCAGGCGACAATGCTGCGACTGCAACGGGGACAGCTATGGCGGTAGGTTAGCACCCCGGTTTATCGCGTGGGCTCCGGATAGCCAGGGCAAGACAGGGGATGGCAAAGAGGACTCGGTCGGATTCCGCAAAAGGTGAAGTATACATTTGTCTGAGGGCCCCCTGGGGGCCCCATGGGCTGAGGGAAATAATAGAAAATTTGAAAGGTGGATGAGTAGAGATATTCACGCTATCGCCTTCTGAGTAGTTCAACCTGGCCAGGTGGAAACTAGAAGGCAGCAAGAAGTGGGACCAGGAACAACGGAGATATCAGTTGATTCCTCGTAGCTTTGCGATTTGGCTGCAGGTGTTTACCATATGAGCGAGCGTAATAGGGAAAAGACCCCGAACACTGTTCGGCTCGGTTCGTTGGTTGGTAGACCATTAGTGATGCACACAGGACTTAGGGCGGTGTAGCTTGGCTCAGGTATGACGAATAGTCTTGGCAACGGAGGGCCGTCCGACCGCCCCTACGCTGGGCTCGTATGACATCAGCCAGTTGATGAAGATGATTATAGAGTTGTGGGGCTTCTAATAAGTTTTTTCAGGCAACTGGTGAGTCAAACACATGTGTTCAGGCGGAGCGGGATCACATTCACTGTCCAAGAGTTTTAAGACAGAAAAAGTATGGGTAAAATGTTAAGGGCCGGTTTTTCAATAACGGGTTTATTATAACTGGTTGATTGATGGCGATCCCACCCGAGGCTGAGAATTTTCGGCCGGCCCTGCTTCATCTAGCAGTGATTTTGGGTAACTGGGGAAGGAGTTTACTGTAGGGTCATGGCCAGCCCCCCCCCTCCCTTGTTCTTAGGCCTCTTCCGGAATGTGTGGTCTCTCCACTGGATGTGGTTCCCTAGAAAGAGCTCCACAAGTTTGGATTATTCATCACCTGGTCTTGCCGAATGGTGGGTCGGTCAGTGAATCAATTGCTCCTAAGGGGGGGAGTACTGTACGGTTCTTTCGATGCTGCGGTTGCATCGGAATGGCGGTATGGGCAAGGGTCGTTCGTGGCCAATAGGACATTGAATTGGCCTTCTGGATATTGCTGGGCATCCAGCCAGCTTGTGGCTGATGGCTGCACATAATGTGGAGGTTATACGTCTGGGGGAACGTTTCGGCTGTTCCTTCAGTCCCGGGGGAAATAGAGGGCCCCACAGCGAACATTACATTACTGGGAATTGAAACTGATTCTTTTGGGATGGAATTCGTGCTGCCTAGGGACATAGATAGAGAGGCTACAGACGAGGTGAAGGGATTTTTAGAGGACGCAAGGTACAATTACGTCAACTACAATATGGTGTTTACGGGCTCTCACTCACTTGGTGGGCCTTAATAAGGGGTACAGGGTGTTCTTGCGGGTGTTGGCAGTATTTTCTAGAGGAGTTCAGCGGGCGTGCTTTGGGATGTTGTGTCCCAACAGCGATTGTGACTTGGAACTATTCACGTATTCTACAGGCTCCACGGGGTTGCGGCCTTGTTTCAGGGGTCTATTGAGCGCAGCTCGGTGGCCCCCGGCTTGTTTCGGGGCCGGGTGACTGCAGAACCTGGTTTCTTGTGATTGTCCCAAGGTAGTAGCCTTTAAAAATGTGGGGTGGAATCCCTTAGCAACCAAAGGGTCTGTTGTAAATGGGGACTATCTGGGGGTAGTACAGGTGGTTAGTCGACTGACAGCGGCATCCGGGCTGGTTGTCAGGGTGTTGCGCCATTGGGTACTGCGCTGCTTTCAAGGGATGTAGTCATTACGCTGTACACTTATCAGGTATTGTTAACACTTTGGCTGCCGCTTTGTCGTATTTTCATTGGGACAGGGTCCGGGTGTTTGGCATGAGAAGCAGGTGGTTACTTTGGGACTGCAGCAAAGAGGTTTGAGCAACTTGTCAGTAGGGCTAATTGTTATGCCTACTCCAAAGGCATGGCATGAATGGTTGGTTTGCTTAACAGGAATTGGTGGCACCGTCAGGTCATGCCTTAGTATATGCAGTTCTCTATTTTATTAATATGGTATCGGAATGGGGTATCTTGGCAGCTGCCATTTACCACAAGTTGGCTGGTTTGGCCTTTCTTTTAAGTGAAAAAGGCAATGGCACCATAACACAGAGTTTTTTGGGAAATAGACGGTGTAGGGGTACAGGATGGGCACTAGTAGAGAGTGGGGAGGCACCCGGTCTCCTTTGAGATGTTTTACGCTTTGTATTCTAGTTTGAATAAGGTCTACAGCTCTCGTTATGCATGGGCTTCATTACAGGCAGCATTTGCAACAGCTTTCTTTGGTCGGGACATGCGGCATGGGGTTTGCGATTTCCTTTCTATTACATGAGGACAGGTGCTTCCTTATCAAAGTTCCTGGGGTAGCGGGGTCACAAGATGGGTTTAGCAGCTGGGTATTATCCAGAAAGTTTGCTTCTGCTAATTCCTTTCGGATGGGGGCAGCCACAGAGGCGTCCAGGGCAGGTCTGAGACAGGACGCAGTCTGGCGCATTGGTAGGTGGGACTCAGATAGATGTAAGTGTGCAGAGTAGGTGTAGACTTCTCAAGGATTAGTGTGAAAAGGTTGCCATCATCCCTCAACAGTATAAAATAGGAACCTCATATGATTGGGATTTTTAAGGCAACAAAAGATGGAAATATTTAAAAATTGAATAAATTTTATTATACAAATGGTTAAAAAATAGTTAGACACATGAAAATATACATTTATAGAGAATAAATAAATATGATACACTACAGAAGTGGTAAAAAAATCATATAATCCGACGCGTTTCAAAATGATTAGATTTCTTCTTCAGGGATAAGTTTTTGCCATTGTCTGAAAGGCACAAGAATAAACATAAATATACAAACATATGTATTTGGAATACCAATAAAGAATATGTGTGAAAAGGCTTACAGTAATCATGATACACCCAGCGAATTCTCAGCGTGTCACTCCAAAAGCTCCCATCCAGTCAGTAACGGTCTTTTTAATCGTGCAAAGGAGCCCCCAGATATTGAGATCCAAAAAGAGACGCCAAATTACCCCAAGCAACAAGAAGACGCTAGGGGGAAGGGGGATGTGGAATCTGAAAAAACACATGTATCATCCGTAAGGGAGATATAACCTCTGTGGGAGAGAAAAAAAAAAAAAAAAATAGTATGTAATGAGTGACAAAAAACCTATTGGCCATGCGTTCATGGCCAAGAAGCAGCCATATAGAAGAGACTCCATTAAATGATAAAATGTAACTAAAAAATATCTCACTCCCCAGACAATGTCCACAAATAAGGATAAGTCTAGAGAGGAAGGGCAATTGGAGATAGAATATATCGATCAGTCAAAAAATAGTGATTAAAACTTACCACAGTTTTAAAGCATATCTCCCACAGATGAGCACAAGCAAGTCCAGAGTCCAAACCGGGTCCAGGAGGGACAAAAATCCGCCCCGAGCCCAAGCACAAACCCACGACTGTCCAATCCCAGCAACAAACAACAGGGAAATGACGCTGGCGGCTCAGGGGCTCCCGGCGTTCTCCTTATGAGTCAGTGCTAATGAGTTAATTGAATGAGCATGGGGAGACGACGCCGCCTCGAGAGACGGAGGCGACGTCATCTCCCCCGCCCATCTTATATGTCAAACCCGGCGCCCGTATGTCAGGACGTAGGGAGAGACAGGCCAGCATTCCGACCCGCCCCCTCCAACGCCAAAGACCGGAAGGACGCAGAGGGAGACATACATTGCTGACACCGATAGAACGCCCATATGTCAGGACATGGGGGGAGAGAAAGGCCGGCACTCCGCCCCGCCCCCCCAAAAATCGTCCATGATCAAAAGGACGCAAAAAAAGGGGACATAGATTGCTAGCGCTGCTGAAAAAAACGTCCAAGGCCAGATCTTGGAGGAGGCAGAAAAACCCCCCACCAGATCCACACATGCAAGGGGGCACGTCCAAAAACAGTTACCACCCCTGTGAATAAAAGATTCAAAATACGGTGTGCCGCAAGGTCTCTACTAGAAATAAAATTTGACAAATCACTCAAAAGTCACCATAAATAACTGGACATGTGGGAAAAAGAAAGTACCCCATATCCAGTATTCAAGCAGAGACTCATTTAGAGGAAAAAATCCAAAAAAGGATAAATCCTCAGAGGGAGAACAAAAAGCCCCCGACACAGGAAAATCCATCATATGCCAGAGGATGGCGTCATATAAACGCCTCGAATGGCAATGGAAAAAAGGGGCCTCCAAACTAAAGTTCGGGCCCCCCCTGTGTCAGGTGCACGATATGACCACAGATCCGAATGAGGGTGATTGGAGGACCGTCCGGGAAACAATCATATCACGAAAACTGAAACAAAAAAATACCTAAAAATACAATTAGATAAATAAACAAATCATGAGAAATGTCATGGACAGGACAGAGAGAACACAGAGTTCTCTCAACCAGCCCATGAACTATCATTATATAAAGCAAAAACAAAAAAAATTTTTCATAGGTCATATGTAAACAGAAATATACCCCAATAGACATTATCATTCCAAATGCTGATCCATAGGCTATGAACAATGTAAAAGAATAAACAGGAAGGGGAAGAGAGGAGGGGAGAAAAAGGAAAGAAAAGACATGGGAGATTATATTCAGTCTGTTTTACCAGAACTAAAACCTTCAAGAAAAGGTCTAAAGCTTTCTGCTTCATTTAGGCCTGGCGGGGTAGTGGCATCCAGATGTCTTATCCAACGCATTTCGCGTTGTAGAAGGGTTTTGTTCCAATCACCCCCTCGCAAGGGGACATGGATACGATCAACCACCGTGAAATTCACAGATGGCATCCTGTATCCATGTCCCCTGGCTACATGTCTGCCGAGGGGGAGATACAAGTTGCCAATCTGCATACTCAGCAGGTGTTTGCTGACGCGTTGTCTGAATTCTTGGCGAGTTTTGCCAATGTAAAAGGCCCCGCATTGGCATTGCACCAAGTATACTACCCCTCGGGTTTGGCAATTGGCGAAATGCTTTAATTGAAAACGTTCCCCATTGGGTAGTAGGAATGAGGTCCTCTTCCCAATCACGTTGCAAAAGGAACAAGTACCACAGGGGAAGGTCCCCCATGTTTTACAGGGGTCTCCTCTTTGGTTCCCCTTATATTCGCTTTGGGTAAGTAAATCAGCTAGGGAGCCTGCCTTCCGGAAGGTAATCTGTGGTTTTGAGGTTAACAGACTTCCCAAGACTGGGTCATCGGTCAAAATTGACCAGTGTTTTGTAAGAATTCTTCTTATAGTACTATGCTCATTGGAGTAGCGTAGAATAATCCTGATTGTATCGTCGGATTTACGAGTTTTGGTCCCAAAAATTAGAGCATGTCTATCTTGATTTTTGACACGATTAAACGCTTTTTTCAAGGAGGATTTAGTGTATCCCCTTATAAGTAATCTTTTACTGAGTTTATCCGCCTCACACTGGAAAGTTTCCATAGTGGTACAATTGCGTTTTAATCTTAAGAACTGACTAAAGGGTATAGATTTTTTCAAAGGTTCCGGGTGGAAACTGTCAGCATGCAAAAGGGTATTGCCGGCAGTTTCCTTCCTGTACAATTTGCTGGCAACTTGACCATTCTTGTCCTTATAGATGGTAACTAGGGATGAGCTTCGTGTTCGAGTCGAACCCATGTTCGACTCGAACATCGGCTGTTCGATCGTTCGCCGAATTGCGAACGTTATGGGCCGTTCGCGCTAAATTCGTGTGGCGCGTCACGGCCCATAATTCACTGCGGCATCGCAGTGCATTGCTGGCTGATGATTGGCCAAGCATGCACTATGACCCGCATGCTTGGCCAATCACAGCGCCGTCAGTAGAGAGAGCTGTAATTGGCCAAAGCCAGGGTGGCTTTGGCCAATTATGGCTCAGGGGATTTAGTACACACCCCACACTATATAAGGCCGCCTGCACGGCGGCCCTGTGTAGTGTGTGTTCCGGTGTGCTGAGAGATAGAGAGAGAGAGAGACAGTGTCATTTGATTTGAGTTAGATAGATTAGGCAGAACAGTCAGTCAGTTAGCTGCACTTACAGTGTATTGTGTATATATATGCATCCCAGGTGTTGCATATATATATATACACTGTATTCAGTTTAGCTAGATCCGTTCCTGTTATCTTCTATCTAGACTATTTACATTTAATGCAGTGCGTCCTGCTCACAGTGTTCAGCTAGATCCGTTCCTGCTATTTACATTTAGTGCAGTCAGTGCGTCCTGCTCACAGTGTTCAGCTAGATCCGTTCCTGTTATCTTCTAGACTATTTACATTTAGTGCAGTGCGTCCTGCTCACAGTGTTCAGCTAGATCCATTCCTGTTAAATTCCTACTGACAGGCAGGCTTGTCTGGTTACAGTATATAAAGCTACCTGAAGAAAATTACAGGTGTTCTATTTGATCCTATTAGTACCACGGTCAGGCAGCTAGACTATTTACATTTAGTACAGTGCGTCCTGCTCACAGTGTTCAGCTAGATCCGTTCCTGTTATCTTCCTACTGACAGGCAGGCTTGTCTGGTTACAGTATATAAAGCTACCTGAAGAAAATTACAGGTGTTCTATTTGATCCTATTAGTACCACGGTCAGGCAGCTAGACTATTTACATTTAGTACAGTGCGTCCTGCTCACAGTGTTCAGCTAGATCCGTTCCTGTTATCTTCCTACTGACAGGCAGGCTTGTCTGGTTACAGTATATAAAGCTACCTGAAGAAAATTACAGGTGTTCTATTTGATCCTATTAGTACCACGGTCAGGCAGCTAGACTATTTACATTTAGTACAGTGCGTCCTGCTCACAGTGTTCAGCTAGATCCGTTCCTGTTATCTTCCTACTGACAGGCAGGCTTGTCTGGTTACTGTATATAAAGCTACCTGAAGAAAATTACAGGTGTTCTATTTGATCCTATTAGTACCACGGTCAGGCAGCTAGACTATTTACATTTAGTACAGTGCGTCCTGCTCACAGTGTACAGCTAGATCCGTTCCTGTTATCTTCCTACTGACAGGCAGGCTTGTCTGGTTACTGTATATAAAGCTACCTGAAGAAAATTACAGGTGTTCTATTTGATCCTATTAGTACCACAGTCAGGCAGCTAGACTATTTACATTTAGTACAGTGCGTCCTGCTCACAGTGTTCAGCTAGATCCGTTCCTGTTATCTTCCTACTGACAGGCAGGCTTGTCTGGTTACAGTATATAAAGCTACCTGAAGAAAATTACAGGTGTTCTATTTGATCCTATTAGTACCACGGTCAGGCAGCTAGACTATTTACATTTAGTACAGTGCGTCCTGCTCACAGTGTTCAGCTAGATCCGTTCCTGTTATCTTCCTACTGACAGGCAGGCTTGTCTGGTTACAGTATATAAAGCTACTTGAAGAAAATTATAGGTGTTCTATCCCAGCTTAGTGCAGCTACAGGCCATTAGTATGTCTGGAAGGCCAAGAAGGAGAGGCAGACAGTCACAAGCCAATAAGAGAGGGCAAGCAGGCTCTGTGTCTAGTGCTGGTCGTGGAGACGGTGCATCCTCATCAGCACGTGGCCATGGGACACGCTTGGCCTTTTTTTCGGCAGCTGGCCGTGTTGAGCCGCAACATGCGGAAGACTTGGTCGAGTGGATGACCAAGCCGTCCTCATCCTCCTCATCCTCTCTCACCCATGCCCAGGGTGCTTTGTCTGGCAAAGCAGCGGCCTCTTCCCTCAGCTCAATGTCATCAGTGACTCCTTCCCTAGCTCCACCATGTCCTCATGAGGATTCCCTCGAACTGTTTGACCACAGTGTTGGGTACATGCTCCAGGAGGATGCCCAGCGTTTGGAAGGCTCTGATGACGATACTGAGCTCGATGAAGGCAGTAACATGAGCACGGACAGAGGGGGTGCCCAAGAAGGACAGCAATCTGGCAGTCATGCTCCCCCTGCTGCAGCATACTGCCAGGTTTGCTCCAGTGATGAGGAGGGAGGGGATGATGAGGTCACTGACTCAACGTGGGTGCCTGATAGGAGAGAGGAGGAGGAGGAGGAGGAGGAGGAGGAGGAGGAGGCGGCGGCACATCACCAACGAGGCAGGATGCCCTCCAGGGGCCAGCCTAAGGGCAGCACATTGACTGCATCACACCCCAAAGCTCCACATGTGCAGGGCGCTGCAGTCTCTGCGCGTTATTCAAAAAGTTCTTTGGTGTGGGCCTTTTTTGAGACGAGTGCATCAGATCGCACCGCTGCTATTTGCAACATATGTCTCAAGCGTATCTCGCGTGGCCAAAACATCTCCCGCTTGGGTACCACATGCTTGACCAGACATATGTTGACCTGCCATGCAGTTCGTTGGCAAGCGTATCTAAAAGACCCACACCAAAGAACAAAGAGGATCTCTCCTTGCTCCTCATCAGCTGAGATTTCCAACCCCACTAGACCTTCAGTCCTCTCTGAGACCTGCAGTGAGAGGAATGAAGGTGTAGAATTAGGTGTGTCACAGCCAAGTACTTGTGGGCAATCTGCTTTTGGTACACCGACGTCAGATTGTACCAGGCAAATTTCCCTGCCCCAGCTGCTGCACCGCCGAAAGAAGTTTGCTCCCAGCCATCCACATGCCCAGCGGTTGAATGCTAGCTTGGCAAAATTGCTAGCACTTCAACTGCTGCCTTTTCAGTTGGTAGACTCTGCCCCCTTCCGTGAGTTTGTGGAATGTGCGGTTCCTCAGTGGCAGGTACCCAAACGCCACTTTTTCTCACGGAAGGCGATTCCGGCTCTCTACCGGCATGTGGAAGGCAATGTCCATGCCTCGCTGGACAGGGCGGTCAGCGGTAAGGTGCATATTACCGCTGACTCATGGTCCAGCAGGCATGGACAGGGACGTTACCTAAGTTTCACGGCGCATTGGGTGACTCTGCTGGCAGCTGGGAAGGATGCAGGACAAGGTGCAGTAGTGTTGGAGGTTGTTCCGCCACCACGCCTCCAAAATGCTAATGATTGTGACACACCTCTCTCCTCCACCCCCTCCTCTTCTTCTTCCTCCATGGCCTCTTCCTCGGAACCAGCGGTGCTCCGTAGGCGTTCAAGGGGCTACGCAAGTACGCAGGCCAAAAGATGCCATGCGGTGCTTGAGCTGGTGTGCTTGGGGGACAGGAGCCACACTGGGGCAGAGGTTTTGTCAGCTCTGCAGGGGCAGGTTCAGAGGTGGTTGACGCCACGCCAACTTAAGGCAGGAATGGTGGTTTGCGACAATGGCACCAACCTCCTCTCTGCCCTCCGACAGGGACAAATGACCCATGTGCCCTGTTTGGCTCACGTCCTTAACTTGGTGGTGCAGCGGTTCTTGGGCAGGTACCCGGGCTTACAGGATGTCCTGAGGCAGGCCAGGAAAGTCTGTGTGCATTTCCGCCGGTCATATAATGCCAGTGCTCGGCTGACGGACCTCCAAAAGGAGTTTAACCTGCCCAAGAACCGCCTAATCTGTGACATGCCCACCAGGTGGAACTCAACGTTGGCCATGCTGCAGCGGCTGCACACGCAGCAGAGGGCCATCAATGAGTACCTGTGCGACTATGGCACCAGGACAGGGTCAGGGGAGCTTGGTTTTTTTTCCCCACGCCAGTGGGCCATAATCAGGGATGCATGCACTGTCCTGTCACCATTCGAGGAGGCCACGAGGATGGTGAGCAGTGACAGTGCATGCATCAGTGACACTGTCCCCCTTGTCCACCTGTTGGAGCACACGCTGCGTGGAATAATGGACAGGGCACTGGAGGCAGAACAGAGGCAGGAAGAGGAGGACTTCCTTAGCTCTCAAGGCCCCCTTTATCCAGACAGTGTTCCTGCGTGCCCGCCGATCACACAGGAAGAGGACGAGGAGGAAGAGGAGGAGGAGGAAGATTGTGTCAGTATGGAGGTGGAGCCTGGCACTCAGCATCAGCAGCAGTCTTTAAGGGATCAGTCCCAAGAAACACATGGACTTGTACGTGGCTGGGAGGAGGTGGCTGCGGACCATGTCGTTCTTAGTGACCCAGAGGACTCCGGACCGAATGCCTCAGCAAACCTACGCTGCATGGCCTCCCTGATCCTGCAAAGCCTGCGTAAGGATCCTCGTATTCGTGGTATCAAGGAGAAGGACCAATACTGGCTGGCAACCCTCCTTGATCCACGTTACAAGGGTAAGGTTGCGGACCTTATCTTGCCATCGCAGAGGGAGCAGAGGATGAAACATCTTCGGGAGGCCTTGCAGAAAGGTCTGTGCAACGCGTTCCCAGAGACTGGGAGGTTACAAACTCCTGTTTCTGGACAACGTGTTGCTGAGGCTTCGGTCAGTCAAAGAAGGAGCGGTGGAGAAGGTGGCCGTCTGACCGATGCGTTCAGACAATTTTTTGGTCCGCAGCCCCAAGGTATGATCGGTTCCAGCAACCATCGCCAGCGTCTGTTTTACATGGTGCAGGAATACCTAGGGGCAAGATCAGACTTGGACACCTTTCCCACCGAAAATCCTCTGGGTTACTGGGTCTTGAGGATGGATCACTGGCCAGAGCTTGCACAGTATGCAATTGAGCTACTGGCCTGTCCTGCATCCAGCGTTCTTTCGGAACGCACATTCAGTGCTGCTGGAGGCGTGGTAACCGATCACAGGGTGCGTCTGTCCACCGACTCGGTCGATCGGCTGACCTTCATAAAAATGAATGAGTCTTGGATCACCACCAGCTACCAAGCACCTGATGCTGATGTAACCGAATAATTTTTTTTGAAATCTCAGATCCCTTCAAAGACTGCCTATGCTGATGCTGAGTGACTATCCCTGAGTAATTATCCTCTTCCTCCTCAATCATCACGCTGATAGCTTGTAAGAACATTTTTGGTTCTGGGCGCCACCACCAGTGCCTAAGGCACAATTTTTCAGCCCCTGTTTAACAGGGGCGTGTAATTACAATTTTTGATGTAATACTTTGCAGCAGGGCTCGTTCCTGCATTCCAACTAGAGTGTCTGTGAGGGGTTGCAGTGTTGTGGCACCAGCACCAGTGCCTAAGGCCCAATTTTTCTGCCCCTGTCTAACAGGGGCGTGTAATTACAATTTTTGATGCAATACTTTGCAGCAGGGCTCGTTCCTGCGTTCCAACTAGAGTGTCTGTGAGGGGTTGCAGTGTTGTGGCACCAGCACCAGTGCCTAAGGCCCAATTTTTCTGCCCCTGTCTAACAGGGGCATGTAATTACAATTTTTGATGCAATACTTTGCAGCAGGGCTCGTTCCTGCGTTCCAACTAGAGTGTCTGTGAGGGGTTGCAGTGTTGTGGCACCAGCACCAGTGCCTAAGGCCTAATTTTTCAGCTCCTGTTCAACAGGGGCATGTAATTACAATTCTTGATCTAATATTTCACAGCAGGGCCCTGTGAGGGCTTACAGTGTTGTGGCCACAGCAACACCTAAGGCCCAAATTTCTGCTGAGTATATAGGGCAGGACCCTACTTTCAAACATCTAACTTACAAACGACTCCTACTTGCAAACGGAAGGAGACAACAGGAAGTGAGATGAAATCTACCCCTAGGAAGGGAAATTCTTTCCTGTAAGAGTTAATATGGGAAAACAATTTCTCCTTTCCACTGATGCTTTCCAATCCTTGTTCCACAAAAAAACCCAAATTTTCAAAAAACATTTTTCATTGGGACAAAAAAGTGAGGTGAAATCTTCTGAAGAGGAGGAAAGACAGCAAAACAAATGTCACAGGGGTGATAACCCTTCCCTATGTTTTCCAAAAAGCTTAGAAAAGATTTTTTGGCTGGAGCTAAACACGTTAAAAATGTTCAAAATTACAAACAGATTCTACTTAACAACAAACCTGTATACTGCTGTTCAGAGTATATAGGGCCTGGTGGCCCCACACCTTTCCTTATTTTAATTTGGGTGCGGGGTTCCCCTTAATATCCATACAAGACCCAAAGGGCCAGGTAATGGACTGGGGGGTACCCATGCCGTTTGTCTCACTGATTTTCATCCATATTGCCATGACCCGACATGACATTAAACCCGCAAGCAGTTTTAAATGAGATTTTTTCCTTTAAAAATGACATTTGGTGCAGGGACTGTTCTAAACATGGGAAACACGCGTCACTTTACAGGCATACTATAGACACCCCCCAGGTACGATATTTAAAGGAATATTTCACTTTTTTTTTTTTTACTTGAAGCATCATTAAAATCACTGCTCCCGAAAAAACGGCCGTTTTTAAAAGTTTTTTTTGCATTGATACATGTCCCCTGGGGTAGGACCCGGGTCCCCAAACCCTTTTTAGGACAATACCATGCAAATTAGCCTTTAAAATGAGCACTTTTGATTTCGAACGTTCGAGTCCCATAGACGTCAATGGGGTTCTAACGTTCGTGCGAACTTTCGGTCCGTTCGCGGGTTCTGGTGCGAACCGAACCGGGGGGTGTTCGGCTCATCCCTAATGGTAACGTCTAAAAAATTAATTTGTTGGTGGTCATAGGACATAGTGAAGAAAAGATTCATAGCATTGTGATTCATTGCTTTGAGGCAGCTTTTTAAGGTATCCTCTGGGCCATTCCATATCAAGAAAATGTTGTCTATGTACCTTTGCCATAAGACGACATGTTCAGTATACATAGTTAAATCGTCATTAGTCAGAAATCCCACTCCCCCAGGTACAGGTTTGCATAAGAGGGGGCGCAACACGTCCCCATAGCAACACCTTGTACCTGGAGGTAGTGGGAACCCCTGAATAGAAACACATTGTGTCGAAGGATAAAGTCAAGCATATCAAGGATAAATTTATTAAATTTCCATTCAGTCGTCGCCTTTTGATGTAAAACGCGACCAACCGCAGCTACCCCCAAATCATGTGGTATGCTATTATAAAGTGACTCGACATCTATAGTCACTAGAATAGATGACTCAGGAATCACAAGATCCTCCAAAACCTGTAATAAATGAATGGTGTCCTTAGTGAAGGATGCCAACTCTAGAACATGGGGTCTGAGGTGTTGGTCGATGACCTGACTAATGCCTTCAGATATACTACCATTGCCGGATATGATAGGGCGGCCCGGAGGATTGTGTAAATCTTTATGCACCTTGGGAAGTGCGTACATAGTAGGGATACGAGGATGTTTAGTACGTATGAATTCCAATAGCTCACCCGTGATGGCTCCCATTACAAAAGCTTCATCAACTAGTCGATAGAATTCCTGATTAAATCCCTCAACCAAGGATGCTGACATTTTTCGATAACACTTTCGATTATTAAGGATCTTTAGACACATCTCCTCGTATTTGGAGTTATCCATCAACACAATGTTGCCGCCCTTGTCAGATCCCTTGATTGTTATATCTAGATTGTGTTTGAGGGAGTGTAGAGCACTTTGTTGTTCAGGGGTCAGATTTCTGATTGATTTGTCTTTGTTTAAAGATTCAATTTCCTTGGCAGTTTGTTTAACAAACAATGCCAAGGCTGGATTTTGACTAAGTGCTGGAAATCTATGTGATTTCCTCTTGAATTGTTTGTAGTGTTTTGAATCATCTATTTTTTCCTCTTCACTATCGTCACTTTCCCAAGCATCCAGCCAACTCGACTCAATTCCCTCATTCTCCTGTAGCAGTAGGTTTAGGTCCCGAAGGGCCCTAAAGTCCGCTGCTTTGAGATTTGGTGCAATTGTTTCTTCACCTTTCTTAGTTTTAGTATACATGCTCTTGAAAAGTAGTTTTCTTGCAAACAGGAAAATATCCTTGACTACCTCAAAATTGTCAAGACTTCTACTGGGACAAAAGGAGAGTCCCAGAGAAAGAACCTCCTTCTCAGCCTCAGTCAAAGTGTGTGAAGATAGGTTAATGATATTCAACCTATCATCTACACCATTGGGGTCGGTATCGAATCCTGCTCCTTTTGTGTGGTTAGGGCTTGAGTTAAGGTCATTTTGTCTAAAAAAGTATCTAGCTGAGTTTGATTCTTTGGGATAGCTCCCAGATCTTTAATGGTTTTAGTTGTTTTACCTTTACCGGAAGTAGCTCCCTTACTGCCTTCCATGGGTCTTTAGTCAGTTCTTAAGATTAAAACGCAATTGTACCACTATGGAAACTTTCCAGTGTGAGGCGGATAAACTCAGTAAAAGATTACTTATAAGGGGATACACTAAATCCTCCTTGAAAAAAGCGTTTAATCGTGTCAAAAATCAAGATAGACATGCTCTAATTTTTGGGACCAAAACCCGTAAATCCGACGATACAATCAGGATTATTCTACGCTACTCCAATGAGCATAGTACTATAAGAAGAATTCTTACAAAACACTGGTCAATTTTGACCGATGACCCAGTCTTGGGAAGTCTGTTAACCTCAAAACCACAGATTAACTTCCGGAAGGCAGGCTCCCTAGCTGATTTACTTACCCAAAGCGAATATAAGGGGAACCAAAGAGGAGACCCCTGTAAAACATGGGGGACCTTCCCCTGTGGTACTTGTTCCTTTTGCAACGTGATTGGGAAGAGGACCTCATTCCTACTACCCAATGGGGAACGTTTTCAATTAAAGCATTTCGCCAATTGCCAAACCCGAGGGGTAGTATACTTGGTGCAATGCCAATGCGGGGCCTTTTACATTGGCAAAACTCGCCAAGAATTCAGACAACGCGTCAGCAAACACCTGCTGAGTATGCAGATTGGCAACTTGTATCTCCCCCTCGGCAGACATGTAGCCAGGGGACATGGATACAGGATGCCATCTGTGAATTTCACGGTGGTTGATCGTATCCATGTCCCCTTGCGAGGGGGTGATTGGAACAAAACCCTTCTACAACGCGAAATGCGTTGGATAAGACATCTGGATGCCACTACCCCGCCAGGCCTAAATGAAGCAGAAAGCTTTAGACCTTTTCTTGAAGGTTTTAGTTCTGGTAAAGCAGACTGAATATAATCTCCCATGTCTTTTCTTTCCTTTTTCTCCCCTCCTCTCTTCCCCTTCCTGTTTATTCTTTTACATTGTTCATAGCCTATGGATCAGCATTTGGAATGATAATGTCTATTGGGGTATATTTCTGTTTACATATGACCTATGAAAAATTTTTTTTGTTTTTGCTTTATATAATGATAGTTCATGGGCTGGTTGAGAGAACTCTGTGTTCTCTCTGTCCTGTCCATGACATTTCTCATGATTTGTTTATTTATCTAATTGTATTTTTAGGTATTTTTTTGTTTCAGTTTTCGTGATATTATTGTTTCCCGGATGGTCCTCCAATCACCCTCATTCGGATCTGTGGTCATATCGTGCACCCGACACAGGGGGGGCCCGAACTTTAGTTTGGAGGCCCCTTTTTCCATTGCCATTCGAGGCGTTTATATGACGCCATCCTCTGGCATATGATGGATTTTCCTGTGTCGGGGGCTTTTTGTTCTCCCTCTGAGGATTTATCCTTTTTTGGATTTTTTCCTCTAAATGAGTCTCTGCTTGAATACTGGATATGGGGTACTTTCTTTTTCCCACATGTCCAGTTATTTATGGTGATTTTTGAGTGATTTGTCAAATTTTATTTCTAGTAGAGACCTTGCGGCACACCGTATTTTGAATCTTTTATTCACAGGGGTGGTAACTGTTTTTGGACGTGCCCCCTTGCATGTGTGGATCTGGTGGGGGGTTTTTCTGCCTCCTCCAAGATCTGGCCTTGGACGTTTTTTCAGCAGCGCTAGCAATCTATGTCCCCTTTTTTTGCGTCCTTTTGATCATGGACGATTTTTTGGGGTGCGGGGCGGAGTGCCGGCCTATCTCTCCCCCCATGTCCTGACATATGGGCGTTCTATCGGTGTCAGCAATGTATGTCTCTCTCTGCGTCCTTCCGGTCTTTGGCGTTGGAGGGGGCGGGTCGGAATGCCGGCCTGTCTCTCCCTACGTCCTGACATACGGGCGCCGGGTTTGACATATAAGATGGGCGGGGGAGATGACGTCGCCTCCGTCTCTCGAGGCGGCGTCGTCTCCCCATGCTCGTTCAATTAACTCATTAGCACTGACTCATAAGGAGAACGCCGGGAGCCCCTGAGCCGCCAGCGTCATTTCCCTGTTGTTTGTTGCTGGGATTGGACAGTCGTGGGTTTGTGCTTGGGCTCGGGGCGGATTTTTGTCCCTCCTGGACCCGGTTTGGACTCTGGACTTGCTTGTGCTCATCTGTGGGAGATATGCTTTAAAACTGTGGTAAGTTTTAATCACTATTTTTTGACTGATCGATATATTCTATCTCCAATTGCCCTTCCTCTCTAGACTTATCCTTATTTGTGGACATTGTCTGGGGAGTGAGATATTTTTTAGTTACATTTTATCATTTTATGGAGTCTCTTCTATATGGCTGCTTCTTGGCCATGAACGCATGGCCAATAGGTTTTTTGTCACTCATTATATACTATTTTTTTTTCTCTCCCACAGAGGTTATATCTCCCTTACAGATGATACATGTGTTTTTTCAGATTCCACATCCCCCTTCCCCCTAGCGTCTTCTTGTTGCTTGGGGTAATTTGGCGTCTCTTTTTGGATCTCAATATCCGGGGGCTCCTTTGCACGATTAAAAAGACCGTTACTGACTGGATGGGAGCTTTTGGAGTGACACGCTGAGAATTCGCTGGGTGTATCATGATTACTGTAAGCCTTTTCACACATATTCTTTATTGGTATTCCAAATACATATGTTTGTATATTTATGTTTATTCTTGTGCCTTTCAGACAATGGCAAAAACTTATCCCTAAAGAAGAAATCTAATCATTTTGAAACGCGTTGGATTATATGATTTTTTTGCCACTTCTGTAGTGTATCATATTTATTTATTCTCTATAAATGTATATTTTCATGTGTCTAACTATTTTTTAACCATTTGTATAATAAAATTTATTCAATTTTTAAATATTTCCATCTTTTGTTGCCTTAAAAATCCCAATCATATGAGATGTAAGTGTGCATTCACTCACAGCTGATGCGGTAATATGTCTCACGGGACTTTGGGCTGTTGTTATAATGTATTGGTGGTCGATATTTTAGGTGGTTTGTGCTGTTATTTAATTTTGTTCACCGGTCGCGAGGTGGGCCTAGCTTGTGTACTTGGTCATTCTTAAGTTTATTGGGGGTCAGAATAGCGGTGGTTCGGCCGAACGGTAGGCAGTCATGTATCCCCAAGCTGGAGGCTCAGGTCAGGTGCATCGGGGTCCCAGGCATGTGGTGGAACAGGGTGTTGGGGGATGTACGTAGGTTCTCCCTGTTTGTATAGGGCTCCAGAGGTTTTTTGATGTTGCATGTGGGGGAAAAACTGTATGGGAGCCAGATCTATGAGAGACATTAATTGTGACGTAAACATGTGAATTTATGTTTATGAGCGGCTTAGCCAGGTATGGTTATAGTTCAGTCTGCTCTGGTGGGAAGGATGTCACGGCAGTGGGCACATTCGGTTAAGAAGGTGGACGAGGCCCGTATAAGGAGAGGAGCAGGTTTTTTCAGCTAAACGGGGTTGGCCATACGCCACAGAGAGCTGGATGTGGCTACATGGAGGTATCTTGGAAGTGATGTTGTACATCTGAACGATGTGGTAAGTTTAAATGATGTGGGGGCGGTTTTTGTGGGCACGGTACATTCAAGAATGCATACAGTGAGGTCTGAGGGTGTGGGGGTGCATGCAAGGGTAAGGGGTTACCCCTTTCGTGCTGTGGCAGTGTTGGGTCCCTGGAGAAAGAGAAGATAGAGGTTACATGTATGGAACATGTGGTACCCATCCATGGGATGGGGGTCGTTTCCGGTACCCATCCATGGGATGGGGGTTGGTTCTGGTGTGAAGGAATGTGATGTAAATAATAATAATAATAATAATCTGAAAATGTCTATTTTCTTATGTGCATACATATTTTTCTCCTTACTCATTATATAAGTATACAGGTTTGCTCTGTTCCTATATTTTCTCAAGATGGCGGGTACCCCCTACATCCCACACATCAGAAGAACGCGGAACTGAAGATAAAACCAAGGACAGCCAAACCTCGTTATGAAGATTCTCCATCTTCTTTTCTATCTTAACCAATGAGATGTACCTATTAGACTAACATAGCAATGACGTATTTTTGTGTATAAAACATTAGCACCGCCTTGAATAAATTAGAAGTGTAAGAAGTAACGGTGCTGAGCGTGTCTCAGAGTGTTTACTTTTATATGCATGCATATCCACACTTTTCAATTAGAGACAGCAGCAGATAACCTTGGGCTCGATTGGAGCTCTTAATCATTTCCATAACAGATGGTGCAGAAACCCGGGACCTCAGGCTACAGTCTAAGCTATACCGCGATAAGCATTTGGGCGTTAACTGATTGATGAGACGGGGGTTTGCGCAGCCCTAACAGTACCGGTAAGTCTTATTTATATTCTTACCACTGTACGACTTTCTTATCTTTCGGTTGACGGCTGGATTCTGTCGGTATGCTGAGACTGTCTTAGAGGCAGGTATTTCCTCGCTTGAGGTTGTTTTAACGAACCTGCCAATGGGTTTCTGCTGTCTGTATTTGTTCACTGTCTGCCATTCTTTGGGCTACGAAACTCAGCAGTCTAATGCCCCGTACACACGGTCGGATTTTCCGATGGACAATGTCCGATCGGAGCGTGTTGTCGGAAATTCCGACCGTGTGTGGGCGCCATCGGACATTTTCCATCGGATTTTCCGACACACAAAGTTGGACAGCAGGAGATAAAATTTTCCGACAACAAAATCCGATCGCGTCAATTCCGACCGTGTGTGGCCTGTTCCGACGCACAAAGTGCCACGCATGCTCAGAAGAAATTCCGACACGGGACAGCTCGTTCTGGTAAACTTAGCATTCGCAATGGATACAGCACTTTCGTCACGCTGCAATGTTAAAAATGGTTTAATACAGCGCACTCTCTTCTTCTTTATAATGTGACAAGAATTAAGTCGTTTTGCTGCTCATATTCACACACACTTCTCACAAAGTTTTATTTGTGTTTTTTTAGTGGGATTCCCTCAATATATTGTTATTAGTTGTCACATCTGACAGTTTTATTTTTTTATTTTTATTTTTTTTTGGATTTTCAGCCTTTTTTTTTCTTTAATGTTTGGATTTTTTCCAAGGCTGATCTTTGCTCAATGTTATTTTTATTTTTACTCCAGAATATTTTTGTGTGTGTTTTGTGTGTCAAGTTACCCCAACACCATTGATATCTTTTATTATTTAATCTCAAGGAGATTGTTTGGTGTTGGTGTCCCTTGTTCATTTCACATTGTATATTTGAAATGTACCTGAATCCTCACAAACAAACTGTCATTTTTGAAGTAAAACACATAGGAGAGTATAATTCAAAACAAAAATCCTTTATTAAGGGATCAGAACCAAACGAAGAGGAAGGCAACACTGGATCAACATGAGAAATTAGCGAAGCCTGGGACCCCCACGGTAGACATCAATTCTTCAACATCAAAATTGGTGGCCTGAGGAGTCCATATGTAAGGGAGGGCAGTCTGGTCCAGAAGTCCCAGAGATCCGGATAGCAGCAGATGACATCTGTGTCCCCAGGCTGTGGTACCACAAGAGGCTGAATCTTTTGGCCAACCAGACTGAACCCAGGGCAATCACTGTCTGGTCTTCCTTCCACGCTTCCTTCCGGGCTGTGGCTGTGCAGTTGGAGATGTGGCAGGAGGAGGAGTAGGACCTGGAGGAGGAGGAGGACTGGGAGGACCTGGAGGAGGACTGGGAGGACCTGGAGGAGAGGGAGGAGGAGGAGGAGGACCTGCAGGAGGAGGAGGAGGACCATCCCAAAGGTGTGTGTGAGGTGTAATTTGGCCCCTCATACCTTTCTCCAGAGCCTCTGATATGAGGGCCTCACACATGGCTTTTTGGCCCTCCTCCATCCTCTGCATTTTATATGCTATGAATGCAGCAATGTTCTCCTGCCTGGTGTGTGGTGCTCCCAGGACCTCTGTAGCCCTCCAAAAGAATGCTATAGCCGCCTCCTCTAGGGCACTCGTCCTACTGCCACTTTCTGTTTTCAGGTGTAGGGGAGGGACCTTGATATCAGCCAGCTGGCTCGGCCCGGCCACCTCCTGGCTGAGACTTCCCTGTGTATGAAAAAGGGACATGGTTGTAATGTTTTGCATCATCAATCACAATCCTAAATTAGTACTCCCAACTAACATCTAGTTCTCATCATTGATTGGACAAGCAGAAATATTTAGAGGAATGCTATACCTGGCTCAATCTGGGCTCCTCCACATGTGGCCTGGAAGGCCCAGGTTGGGCGTCAGAAGCCTCAGCCGGGGGGGGAAGGAAGCGTGGAAGGAAGACTGGAGAGGGATGGCCTGGGTTCAGTCTGGCCTGCCAGAAAGTGCAGCCTGTCGTAGTACAACATCCTGGGGACATAGATGTCATCTGCTGCTCCGGATCTCTGTGAATCCAGGACTTTCTTGCGCTCCCTTAGATATGTGCTCCTCAGGCCACCAATGAAAATCTTTAAATAAGTGATGTCTGCCGTGGGGATCACCTGCTTCACAATTTCACACAATTGCTCCAGTGCTGCCTTCCTCTTTGCTTGGTTCTTGAAATGGGGGTGGGTAATCTCCCACAGACAGGGCAGCTCACTTAGCATATCTATGAATACTGACATGAAGTCATTATCTTTCATTAAGATATCCATGTTCACTGCAAGACACAACACAAGACAAAGCCTAATGTCAGACAAAACTCTCCTAATCTTGTTACAATATAGGCCTCAATCTAGAAGCAGTATAGGCACAAGTTTGGCTCTTACCTTCGTTCTTACGATCGGCGCGTCCAATGCTCCTTCCTCCGCTCACAGATTGTACGTAATACGCACGCGTGTTACGCTTTATATACACTGCGCATGCGTGTAACTCCGCCCGCCCCTGACGTTCTTTCTAGTCTATTCCCCGCCCCTTTTCGTTCGGCGCAGTGGGTGAAGAGCACATGGCGGAGTTACAGCAGGTGCGTGCTAATTCGAACAACGAGGAGGAGGAAAGCCCGGATCCAGGCACGTCCCGATCCAGAAGGAGACGTTTTAAGGCCACAAATATGTTGTTTGGGGAGATGTTGGAGATGGTCGACATCATGAAGAAGTCCGACTATGACGGAAAATATGGGCCTTACCCCAACCCCAACATCAGAAAGGCCAAGATCATGGCGAAAGTGGTCAGGAGTCTTGAGCGGAATTTCGGGGTACGAAGGTCTAAAGATCAGCTCAGGAAGCGGTGGTCGGACCTGAAGTTGAGAGAGCCAGAGCAGTACCGAAAGATCTGGAGAGTGCTGCAAAAAAGTAAGTAGTTGTGCTGTGTTCCTATTCTTTCTGTCTTTATTCCGTTCGTTCTGCTCCATATGCTTTTAGTAATTGTAACGTTTCAAAAGGTCAACTTTAATGTTCATGGGCCCATTATTCGTTCGTATCAAACATTTTTCTTTCGGCCTCTAGAACACCATTGCATTTTCACACATTTTTGGGGGCCTACTTGGATGCCAAATATTTGTTTGTGTAGATGGGTTTGTTACTAGAATGAAATGCAAACTAGATTGTGTGTAAGGAGAGGACACTGACCAGCTGTTTTCACATCTGGACACTGGAGCACTAGTGTGGGACCCCAGAACACCCTTTTTATTAGGGGGGCCACACAGGTGCTCCAGTGTATACTATAGGGGGGGCTACATCTGTGAAGCTTGTACCAAACAGGTAAAGTATTGCAGCTTGACAAAGGGCAATAAAAAATATACATCTTGGAACTCGGCTAAAATAGATAATTGTACCCCACTTCCAAGCAATGTTTCCTATTTCTAGTTCTGCCATCAAATATCTGTGTGCTAATTATACCATTTTTGTTTTACATAAGGGAGAAAAGACTCGGACACCCCTCATCCCAGGAGACCAGAGACCCCCCCCTCTGGAAGAAGGGGAAATACCAACCCAAGAAGCTGAGCAGGAAGAAGAAGAAGATGTGGTGGAGATTGGCACCACAACAGGTGAGTGTCTGCGACCACAGACTCAGGTAAAAGAGATGGATGGTGGCAGATTTTTGAGACCTTTTTTTTTGTTCTTTATCTCTTTTTAGGTGATCGTGATCCAGAACGCTTTACATCTGAAAGTGCCCAGATACTTATCGGGGAGATCATGGGGTGTAATCTCCAATTGCAAAACATCCAGCAACAAATCACTGATGTTATTAAAAAAAAAAATAACATCATTGATGTTTTTGGGCGAATTTAAACCCCACAAAATCACCTGTTTTATGTTACTAAAATTTTTACAATGTTTAGAAAAGCCAAATTTGGAGGATGCAAACAGTGTGCCAACATGTGCTATCTGCCATCATGGGAGATCAATGGATGCGTTTTGGGGGTGCAACCCCTTCCTCAATTATAAAGTCGCATTGAGGAAGGGCTTGCTCCCCCAAAACACGTCCCTTGATCCCCCCTGATGGCAGATAACACATGTTGACATTCTGAACTTGGTGTGCATCTTCCAAATTTGGCTTTTCCAGGGGTGATTTCCCCCCATCTGAACGCTATATCAAACACAGTTCCTAAATACTCATGTCTGATATAGCCTTCAGGTTTTACCATATGTGAACTTTGTAAGTTCAAGTTTTTTGGCTTTCTTGTTGGTTTTACACAGGCCTGTTTTATCTGAAATGGATATTTCGATTTTTGATAATGCTACTGCAAACATTGTTATACAACAAACATGTTGGTTTGTTTTAAAAACCTTGCGGAAATGCACATGTGATTGTGCAGCTATAAAAAAGTGCCTTACTCAAGAATGTGTGGATTATTGTCTCAACACTACAACACTTTTGGGGTGATGTAATTGCTGTTTTATGCACAAATGGGGGTTATTTCCTAAGGGCAATTACACTTTGCACTTAAAGTGCAGGTTCAGTGCAGTTGCAAGTGCACTTGTAGTGAAATGTGTTTTGGCATTTAGGAAGTACCAGCCAACACTATTTTTTATAAGGTTACCCAATCACGACATTTTCTGCACTCAAAACATTTCTGTCAGGGCCAGCTAAAACAAACACAAGCAGTAAATGTCCACCAAGAATTTCTTTTGTTTGTTTTTTATTTTACAAAGGTGTCACAGATTCTCTGGCATATTGATAGCCCCCCTACCCACAAAGAACTCCAGGTAGCGTAACCGGACATCACGGGCATTCAGGGAGGGCAAGCCAGGACGGCCACTTTCAAGCGCCGTCAGTGTTGATGGATTTGGGATTCCGGCCTCAGGCCCAACTGAGCCAGCATAGTTGGCTGAATGTTTTCTTAAAAAATTATGGAGAACACAGCAGGCAAGTATTATATGGTTCAGTTTATACTCCGCCATATGGATGGGTGTCAGAAATAATCGGAACCGGCTGGCCAGGATTCCAAATGTGTTCTCCACCACTCTTCGGGCTCTGGCCAGCCGGTAATTAAAAACCCTCTGTTCCGGGGTGAGGGTCCTCATCGGGAATGGCCGCATCAGGTGGTCCCCCAGCGCAAATGCTTCATCAGCAACGAACACAAATGGGAGACCTTCAACATTGTCCTCTGGAGGTGGCAAGTCCAAGCTGCCATTCTGGAGACGCCTGTAGAACTCCGTCTGGGCGATCACTCCACCATCGGACATCCGGCCATTCTTCCCCACGTCCACATACAAGAAGTCGTAATTAGCCGACACCACCGCCAACATCACTATACTATTAAACCCCTTGTAATTATAATAGTACGACCCCGAGTTGGGTGGTGGGACGATGTGGACGTGTTTCCCATCAATTGCCCCTCCGCAGTTAGGAAAGTCCCACCGCTGGGCAAAGTGGGAGGCCACAGTCTGCCATTCCTGTGGCGTGGAAGGAAACTGTTGAGGAAAAAACAATAAACATTACTATTTTTTCACAGAAACATGGCAAGCAGATTATACACAAACATTATGGGGCAACCTCCAGATAGCATTTAATAAGGGGAATTTAACAAGGCCAAAGTATAAGGTACACCTATCATATTCCCCCTCCCCCCCTCTCATGGGCCATTTCTAACATTATAGGGGGGGGAACTCTTGGACAGGTAACCCTCTTCACTTCATTTTGAGATGAATGCCTAAATACAGGGTATTACTTGGAACAGCCCCTCCTTAGTTACACTATTAGCAGACCACTGGACAGGTAAGAAGTGTCTGAATACAAAGATATAAATACACATTGTACACATTGGAGGACATTTGGACATTCTGCTATTACCTATCAAGATAATAATAGGATACAAAAACTTTAAACAGTTCCATTGGAAAGTATACAGGCAGGCCCTTGCACTACATGCTTTGGGGAATTCATCCATAAATCTGACCAGTAAAGAGATGGGTATAGTGTGTATGGGTTTGGCAAAGTCAGCAGATAGATGATTGAGGATAGAGAATTGGGATCAGCTGACTTAGCAGTTGGGGGGAGGGAGGGTTACCAAAAATTTGTGGACACCACAAAAAAAGCCTCTGGCACTCTGCCTGAATTTAAAGCTAAAATAACATTAACAAACATTTTAGGGGGTGTTTGGGGTAAAGCACTACTATGGAGCTGATAAAATACATTGTTAAGTGACTACATGAGGTGAATATAGGGCAGGAGACACCATGCTGGAGAGGTTATTGAAGGGCAAATATGTATGAAGGACATAAAATAATAATTGCATAAAAATCCAGCATGCATGAGGACAAAGGGGACATTCACAGCATATTCCAATCATGGTAATTAGGGAATGAGGAAAGAAATACAAGATATTAGCAAACATTCAATACAATAAAATATGATATAAAAGGATAAAAATCTTACCTTCATATACTCCTTCTGCAGGACCTGTATGATGGCAGAACAGGTCTCTGGGATAATGATCCCCAGAGCCTGGGGGAGATGCCTGTCGAGAACTTCAAGTCCTGCAGACTTCTCCCTGTGGCCAAATACCGCAAGGTAGCGACCAACCTTTGCTCCGCAGTGATGGCTTGCCTCATGCAGGTATCCTGCCTGCTGATATAGGGGGTCAGCAAAGCCAACAGACAGTGAAACACGGGGTCCGTCATCCTGAGAAAGTTCCTGAAATCATCAGGATTATTCTCACGGATCTCACGGAGCAAAGGCATATGACAGAACTGGTCACGCTGAAGCAACCAATTCTTGGTCCATGAACTCCTCCCCACCCTGTTCATGGACTGGACTTGTGTCAAGGTCAGGACCCCAAAACCAAGCCCCCGCACAGCACGAACTCTACGAGGAGTACGCATACGAAACATGGCTAGAAAACGGTTGGCTGCTCAGAACGAAGTAACAGAACGCACTGAAGAACAGCAAGGCCTGTGAAGAGCGACCTGAAAACCAGTAACGAACGAACAAGAATACAGTGAAGAATACAGTGACTAAAGTCACGCGGAACTTGCTTGCACGCACTGAAGAGCAGATACAAACCCACAAGCACAAACTGAACGTCAGAAAACGATCTGAAAGCCACGAGTCTGAAATCGTGTGTCCGGGGCATAAAAGTGCTACATGTGTGTTCTCATCTCCAGACGAGCTGTCGGCCTCTGGAGTGAGATGGGTTATTGTGGCAGTCGGTTATAGGACGGGTTACTCATTGGTTTGTCGAATCTTTGAGGGTTATCTCAGCTGCTGGCTTTGCAGTCTGAAAGCGTTACAGATGTCTCACCCCCAGATGAGCTGTCGGCCTCTGGGAGTAACTGTAATGACGGCCTTTAACTGGGTTTAAGGGGAGTTGTCTGCCCCTGGGGTTATCTTAGCCTGCTGAAATTTTGCAGTTCGAAGAGTGGCAGGTGTAATGTCCTGTCGTGAGTGTATTTGTGGTTTACTGTTTGCTATACACGAGAGGGGTTGGGGACTGGTTAAGGTCGGAGGGGGGATCTGTTGGGTCGCGGGCCGTTGCTCCTCACTACCCCTGACGTGTTTGTTCTTGTTCTGAGATTAACCTAGGAGCGCAGTCTTATGTGCCCCCACCCAAGGAATTTGTTGATAAGAACACTGAGAAAGAATATTAACCCCTTGGTTGTACGTATTCTCCTCTCAAGCCATTAGCCGAGAAACAGAGAGAGAAAAGAATGTGATAGTGAAGAGGAGATAAGATGTTGAAATAGTTAACAAAGTTGAAAGAAGTGGCGAAAGTTATGTTGCTAAAGAAACAGGGAGAAAAATCCTGTGTGATAAACAAAATTGGATAAAGGAAGTTAAGAAAGATGGTGATTGTATTATGTATGTGTATCACAGAGTTGAGGATACAGTATGTGAAATTACCACGCTATGTTGGAACTTGAAACAAAAGGAGGGGAGGGACGGCACTGCCCTCCGTCTAACAACCACTCCTTTCTCACCACCCAAGCACAACCCACTGTGACAACTCAGCCCGGCGGCCATCTTAGTGCACCCATGCCTTCACTTTCTACCCAGCCCAGTGCACTTCCTGCTGGCGGCCATCTTGGTACACCCAGTGAGCTTAAACAGCCTGTACCCAGCCCTCCCTGTTTTAAACCAGGATGGTTCGTACCACACATCTGTCTTCCCCAATACGGAAGCATCACATTCCCAGGCCAGATATGTTAATGATGAAGAAGCGTCTGAGTGGGAAGCCCAACAGCAGGCAGCAAGGCCACCCACTGATTTAACCCCCAATCCGGCTCCGGACTCACAGTTCCAAGAGGATCTCAAACACATGCTGGCAACCGTAAAGAACAGTGCCCCTTGCCAGCCCCCGCCCCAACAACAGTCTCGATTACCAGAAGGGACACCAGTGATGTATGTCGCTTTTACTCCATCACAAGCAGAGGTCTTAGTGACAAGTCTGCCTGACCCAGAGAAGCAGCCAATTCCCTTCTACCACAGGATAGTGCAGATACAAGAAACTTATTCAGCTGCCTGGAGAGACTTGATCAGCTTATGACAAATCAAAGCAGGCTATGTCTTTTGGCCAGTTATGCAGACAGCCTTCAATGATGTCTGCCTGACAAGTGCCACTTCCTACACCTCAGGCGTGGAGTTCTGTGCACAACTCCACGACTGGGCAAAGGAGAAGTTGACGGATCAGACCACCACAATCCAAGATATTACCCAAGATAAAGGGGAGTCTGTGAAGAAGTATCATGCTAAACTCGTACAGGCCTTTGATGATCTGAGTTTCTCCCACTATCAAAAGAGACACACACGTTTCCTGCGTGGGAATGGATGCGGTGCCCCGCTCCAGTCCACTTCCTGATTTGCTTGCCAGATTTGTGGTGTCCTCTACATGTCCCTTCAATCTACTAGGAGCTGATGTGTTGTCCAGACTACAGGCCTCAATCAGGACACGCCTGAAGGGGGGATGAAGTTACATACTCCCCTATCTTTAGAAGACTAATCTGCTTTGTGTTCTCTGCCTCTCCTGATGACACTTAATGAAGCAAAAACTTCAAGTTCAATACTGCAGGAAGTACTTGACAGAATCCCTGCGTGCCTATGGTCCACAGGACCGGAAGACAACGGTCACTTAAAGGTGCCACCAGTTTCAGTCAAGCTAAAAGAGGGCGCTTCATTGCCCCGGAAACCACAATAACCCCAAGAAGAGAACCCCTGAAGAAGAACCAGGTACCTGCTGTGGATGCCTTTGACTGCAAAATACCTCACAGAGGTGGACCTTACAAACATTTTCTTTAGTGTCCACCCTCACCCCTCCTGCTGGTACCTTTTCGCATTCATCCACGGAAAGAAACGGCAACATACCTAAACAGTTGTGCCACAAGGGGCACAGAACTTTCCAAGCCAGTTTGCAAAAGCTATGGCTATCATCCTTGACACATGACAAGAGGAACACCCGGAAGTGATTCTCTTCCAACATGTTGATGACCTTCTACTTTGTGCAGCTGACTTACCCCCTGTTGAAGTCACCTCAGAAAGCCTGTTGTGCTATCTTGCCAACCAGGGCTGCAGAGCCTCAAAGCCCAAATTGCAGTGGTGCTCAACACCTGTCATTTTCCTTGGACTAATTTCCTAGTGCAGAGCATGGATTCCAGAAGCCTTCCTACTGATGCTCTGCAATCAGACCCTTCCAGATGTCTCCTGAAGAAATATCTAAGTTTGAGGCCCTCAAGTGTGCCATCTCAGGCGCTAGGGCTCCCAGACCACGACAAAATGAACTCAAAGGAAGCTCGAGGCAATCATCTAGCCAATTCAGCTGCCAAACAGACAGCTGGTGGTCCACGGGAAGTGGACAGCAGGGTGGTAGAAGAAGACCACCCCGTGCTTACCTTACAGACTTTCCCAGTGGACAGAGTTTATCTAAAAGAACTACAGGAAACAGCAAGTCCGGATAAGAAGGAAAGCTGGAAACGGAGAGGAGCAACTCTCAGAAATGGACTATTCGAGTGCAACAAGAAGCCTTGTCTACCCAGGAGTATGTACCCAGCCGTGGTGCAATGGGCATATGGAGCTGCCCACTTGACAAAGACTTTTATGAACTCTCTTATCAACAAGTGTTGCACCAAGAGTTACTCCACTGACCGACAACTTCTGCAGATAATGCATTATCTGCACCAAACGTAACCCAGAATGCACAGAAGAAGCACAGAAGAAGCACCTGGCAAAAGCCCTATACCCCATTCCAGAGGATGCAAATTGATCATTCTCAAGTGTCAAGAAGTGGCAGATTCGAATACGCCCTAGTGGAAGTGGTCATGACTGCCAGGACCACAGCTAAGAAACTACTGAGTGAGATAGTATGTAGATTTGGGGTCCCAGAGGTGATATTGAGAGATCAGGGACCAGCCTTAACAGCAACCCTTACTAAAGAGATTTGGGCAGCACTGGGGGTTCAGTTGGCACTACACATCCCATACCACCCTCAAAGTAGCGGGAAGGTAGAAAGGATGAATGGGACACTAAAAACAGGATGTTAAAGATGGCCCAATAGACTAACATGAGTTGGCCCATTGCCCTGTTCAGTGCCAGACACACACAGACACATGCCCTATACCCTAATTAAATTTTGTTTGGTTCAGCTCCCAGACTTGGTTGTTACTTTCCACAACAGTTACAGTTGCAGTCTGAGGTGTTGACTAATTATGTAACCACTTTATCACGAGAATTAACCTGAATGCATGTCCAGGTGTTTTCTTCCATTCCAGATCCTGAATTAGATACAGGAACACACCAACTACTGTCTGGAGATCCTTGAGCCAAGTTATGATGGTCCATTCCAAGTTTTGGTGACCACAGCCACCTCAGTCAAGTTGGCCAGGAAGAACACCTGAATGCACGCTTATCACTGCAGGAGAGAGTGTTTTCGGGTGCTGCATATCCTTTTTCTGTTTGATCTAGGGGGGAGGGGCCCAGGAGGTGGCCATCACAAAAATGATAACATAATTACGTATTGGTGTAACTCTTCAGGTACACATGTGACCACCTTTACCTTAGATTACTGTGACATAGTACCTTGTCCGTTTGACCCTTCATGGTGATGCCATTGGTACAGTGATATCCCTGACGGTAAGGACATATATGTATGCCACACAGACAGTTACTGGGGACAGAGTTGTGGTTTCTGTGGGGGCCAGTGGGTTGGAACACAGGGCCAGACTGGGCGACCACAGAGTGCATTAGACAAAAAAAAAAAAGATGAAAATAGAAAGCCCCATATCCTAACCAAAGATACCCCTGATACATACACTGACCCAGCACACAGTCAGAGGAGGAAGCGAGCAGCTCTCTCCGGAAGCTTTGACCCTCATGTATACATACATGTCATAAGGGTTACAAGGGGGTCCCTGATCAGTTTAAAGCCAGGGATCAGGTAAAAGCTGGTTTTGAGTCTTTGATCCCCATAACAACTGTCAGCAAGAATGTAGATTGGATTAACTACATGTCATGGTTATGCAATAGAGTTTGTCGATCAGCATACCTGTCTCCATGTGTTCATCTCTAGAGACCAGCTGACCCTCACCTGACTGCTTTTGTAACCTCTCCTCTAAGCATGGCCCCACCCCAGGCCCTATCAGGGAACCCTATATTAACCTGTGCACCGTAAGCCAGCAGTGCTGATCAACCATTGTGTGTTAGCCTCTGTGTGTACTTGCTGTGTTTCATACATCTGATTCCTGTTACCGACTTTGGCGTGTTCCCGACCATCCCTGTTTGCCTGTGACCCTGAACCTTGGCTTGTCCCTTACTTTCCTTGTTGTTCCAGCCTGCTGCCTCCTTCCTCTTCTCCTGTAGTCTACGGTGAGCGTGAGCTGTGAGACCCTGGGGGCCGCGACCTGGAGCCAGACTGCAGCGCAGTCCATCCTCACCACTAGAGGCTCTGGTGAACACCTGCTGGCTCTTAGACTCCGCGCCCTGGGGAATCTATGCTCTAGCTCCCAGTGGGATCTGTGTCAGTGATCCAGTAGACCTGCTTCCCGAACCTCCCAGGGTTCAATCCGCAGCAGTCATCCGTAGGGTCCACTACCTTGCGGTGCACTCCTGATCCCAACGGTGTGCATCTGTCACCCAGCCTCTAGGTGACCTGACACTACACATATTATAACCAACAGAGATTTGTAAATTACACTAAAGATGCCCTCCAGGGAATTGCTGATCAGTTAGCCCCCACTTCCTACATGACATTCCAGGACCTGATGGCCTTAGACATGGTGCTATCTGGGAAAGGAGGTGTTTTGTAAAATCATAGGAAAAAACGGGAACCTGTTGTACATACATTCCTGATAATACTGGGCCAAATGGTAAGGTTACTTTAGCTATAAAGAAATTAGAAGATCTGTCATTGGAGTTGAAGAACTCAGGTATCACAGACCCATGGGATCAATACTTTAGCTGGATGAGTGGGTGGCAGAAGGTGCTCGTCCAGATAGGGGTAACGGTATTAATAATCCTGGTTCTTTTAGCCCTGATTGTATGCTGTATTCTACCTTTTGTAAAAAGTTAATGAGCAAGGCTGTAGACAATAGCACACCTACATTTCTCCACCAAGAAGAAGAGGACCTCCTTATGATGGAAGATGACAAACCCTTCACTCCCCTACAGTCACTCCCTGTCCATAATCTCACAATCCTATAGGGTTTTAGGGATAGATAGCGCCTGACTGCACCTCTCCAGCTGTATCGAGGAGGGAAGTGAACAGTTGCTGCCCAATTCTATATACAGCCTAAAAGAGTTGCTGAGGAGAAGGGCCAGGCCAAAGTGGGACCTTTAGTATTAGGGACAGAAAAGAGAAAATAGTCATTTTAGGGGGGATTGTGAAGGAATGTGATGTAAATAATAATAATAATAATAATCTGAAAATGTCTATTTTCTTATGTGCATACATATTTTTCTCCTTACTCATTATATAAGTATACAGGTTTGCTCTGTTCCTATATTTTCTCAAGATGGCGGGTACCCCCTACATCCCACACATCAGAAGAACGCGGAACTGAAGATAAAACCAAGGACAGCCAAACCTCGTTATGAAGATTCTCCATCTTCTTTTCTATCTTAACCAATGAGATGTACCTATTAGACTAACATAGCTATGACGTATTTTTGTGTATAAAACATTAGCACTGCCTTGAATAAATTAGAAGTGTAAGAAGTAACGGTGCTGAGCGTGTCTCAGAGTGTTTACTTTTATATGCATGCATATCCACACTTTTCAATTAGAGACAGCAGCAGATAACCTTGGGCTCGATTGGAGCTCTTAATCATTTCCATAACCCATCCATGAAAGGGTGGGGGTTGTTGCTGGTACCCATCCATGAAAGGATGGGGGTTTGTTTCTGGTACCCATCCATGAAAGGATGGGGGTTGTTTCTGGTACCGATCCATGAAAGGATGGGGGTTGTTTCAGGTACCCATCCATGAAAGGATGGGGGTTGTTTCTGGTACCCATCCATGGGATGGGGATTGTTTCTGGTACTTTCAGGTTACGAGGGGTTAACCTGGAAGGGTTAAAAAGGGTAGGTCACTGTGAAGGTTGGGTACCGCCTCCGAGTCAGGGGTTTCCGACTGGAGGCCTAAAGTTGAAAAAAGTTATTCGCAGTGACCAGTGGTATGTTGTTCCCTTTAAGTATATTAAAGTTTAATGGTTATTTATGAAGATGTTATTTATTTAATTTTATAAGTTGTTAATAAAAAGGCCGTCAAGGCCATTCACTCCAAAATCTGGTCAAGTCATTTGTGAAGGATTTGGAGGGGGGGAAGTCTTGGGGATAAAAGGTGTGATCAGGATACTGGGCTTAAGTCCTACAAATGTCAAGAGAGTCCCGGAGCTAAGGACAGAAGAGAAATGGTAGGGACGGCATGACAGTGCTGGACAGCACAGTTGCCGTACAAGAGCGGTGTTTTCCCTTTTAGAAAAGGGGAAGGGTTTTGTGTGAAGGCGGTGCTCAGAGCCGAAGAGTGGAAGGAGAGGGGGAAGTGACGTCAGTCGAAGAGCGGGGGAGGAAGCGATTCCCACCCGCCCGCCCTGAGCTGGTTGAAAAATGGGGGAAGGGACAGGTCAGGATGACCCGGCAGTGTTGGGTCGCTGGAGAAAGAGAAGATAGAGGTTACATGTATGGAACATGTGGTACCCATCCATGGGATGGGGGTCGTTTCTGGTACCCATCCATGGGATGGGGGTTTGTTCTGGTACCCATCCATGAAAGGATGGGGGTTGTTGCTGGTACCCATCCATGAAAGGATGGGGGTTTGTTTCTGGTACCCATCCATGAAAGGATGGGGGTTGTTTCTGGTACCCATCCATGAAAGGATGGGGGTTGTTTCAGGTACCCATCCGTGAAAGGATGGGGGTTGTTTCTGGTACCCATCCATGGGATGGGGATTGTTTCTGGTACTTTCAGGTTACGAGGGGTTAACCTGGAAGGGTTAAAAAGGGTAGGTCACTGTGAAGGTTGGGTACTGCCTTCGAGTCAGGGGTTTCCGACTGGAGGCCTAAAGTTGAAAAAAAGTTATTCGCAGTGACCAGTGGTATGTTGTTCCCTTTATGACACTAAAAAGTATATTAAAGTTTAATGGTTATTTATGAAGATGTTATTTATTTAATTTTATAAGTTGTTAATAAAAAGGCCGTCAAGGCCATTTACTCCAAAATCTGGTCAAGTCATTTGTGAAGGATTTGGAGGGGGGGAAGTCTTGGGGATAAAAGGTGTGATCAGGATACTGGGCTTAAGTCCTACAAATGTCATGCAAAATGACAATAAAAGTACATTGCTTATAAGCACAATGGTTAAAAGGTAATAGTATAAAAACTTGATCCACAGATCAATAGCATAGAGGTGGCAGCGGGTGACGTCCGCAGAACAAGCTCCGCCCCCTCGTACGTGGTGTTACGTCCCAACTGGACTTCATCAGCAAGGGGTGGAGCTAAGGAGTCACCCAGCAGCTTATATAGAACGGCTGGTGTCTGCAACAAAAGCCGTGAAACCGGAAGTTGAGGTACTTCTAAAAAGGGACAATTCACCAGCAAAAAAGGATAAATAAATCTATAAATAGGATAATTGCCAAACTGGCAATACCAAAAACCAAACAACAATAAAAAATGGACAATAAGTACCCGCGGCCATCTCTTTTACAACTTAACCACTTGCTGCCCGCCCACCGTCACATGACGGCAGGACGGTGCAGCTGTTATCATGGGCCGCCGTCATATGACGGCGCTGCCTTCCAGGATCCCTAGGGGGTGCGTGCCCAGCGGCCGCGATGTCCTCCGGGCACCCGCGATTGCCCGGTAACTGAGCAGGACCGTGGATCTGTGTATGTAAACACACAGATCCACGTCCTGTCAGATGGGAGGAGACCGATGGTGTGTTCCTTGTACAGAGGAACACCGATCGGTCTCCTCCCCTTGTGAATCCCCTCCCCCCGCAGTTAGAATCACTCCTTAGGAACACATTTAACCCTACAGCGCCCCCTCCTGGTTAACCCCTTCATTGCCAGTCACATTTATACAGTAATCAATGCAGTTTTATAGCATGGATCGCTGTATAAATGTGAATGGTCCCAAAAATGTGTCAAAATTGTCCGATGTGTCCGCCGCAATATCGCAGTCACGATAAAAATTGCAGATCGCCGCCATTACTAGTAAAAAAAAATAAAATAATAAAAAATGCTATAAATCTATCCCCTTATTTTGTGGACGCTATAACTTTTGCGCAAACCAATAAATATACGCTTATTGCGATATTTTTTACCAAAAATATGTAGAAGAATACATATCGGCCTAAACTGAGGAAAAAATTTGTTTAAAAAAAAAAAAATTTGGATATTTATTATAGCAAAAAGTAAAAAATATTGTGTTTTTTTCAAACTTGTCACTCTTGTTTTGTTTATAGCGCAAGAAATAAAAACCGCAGGGGTGATCAAAAACCACCAAAAGAAAGCTCTATTAGTGGGGAAAAAATGATAAAAATTTCATTTGGGTACAGTGTTGTATGACCGCGCAATTGTTATTCAAAGTGTGACAGCGCTGAAAGCTGAAAATTGGCTTGGGCAGGAAGGGGGTGAAAATGCCCTGTATTGAAGTGGTTAAAAAGCAAAACCACCAATACACTTATATGGGACAATGAAAAAAATACAGATAGACAATATTCATGTATATATAAAAAATATGATACCAGTGTTATTTATCTGAAATAAAACAGATGAGGTCGAATTTATGAGAGCAGGCGGCAAAGTGGACTTATCAAGAGCCCACTGGACCGAACTAAGAGCATCATGATGGCCTATAATCGTGTATAACGAGCTAACATCAGCTGTTACAAGGAGACTGTTAACTCTACAGGGAATATTTTCTACAATCTGAATAATGTGCCTCATGTCTTTGAGGTAAGCTGTAGTAGTACAAACTAAAGGTTTAAAAAAAAAATCTATATATTGGCCCAAACGTGCTGATATGGAGTCTATACCGTTAACTATCGGTCTGCCTGGAGGAGATCGAGAGTCCTTGTAAATCTTCGGTAGAAAATAGACTCCTGCAGGCACTAGGGTCCAAATATGATGCCTCCTTTTTATTTAAAACTCCCTGTGAGATACCAAATGAAATCAACGATTGTAACTCATTTTTAAATTCAATGACAGGATCATTTCTTAAAACTTGATAAGTATTCTTGTCTGATAACAAATGTTCCATTTCTCTTTTGTAATATGATTTGCTCATAATCACCACACCGCCCCCCCTTGTCTGCAGGGCGGATAACTAGTTCTTTATTTTTTTCCCAAGGTACTGATTCCTGTTTTAATATAGGAGGGGTCACCTACTTTTTTGATTCCCATATCATCCATATCGCTAATTACCTAATTTTTAAAACTTCAATATGTCTGTGTTCATTTTTTGGAGGGTTGAACACTGATTTATTTGCCAAATTGGAGTGGTTCATAGAAGGAACCCTTACCCCTGTTTGGCAAGCCCTTTCTTCAGGTTTGGAAAGAAAATATCTTTTGATATTCAGGGTCCTGATAAATTTTTGTAAGCTAATATAATTCTGGAATTTGTTGAAGTTACGCACTTTAGCCCTTTATCAAGAACTTTCAGTTTGTCTTCTGATAGATCAATACCACTGATGTTATACATTCTAGTTCCTAATGGGACTTTTGTCTTTTTTGTTTTTCGTCCAGCTCGTCTCCCTCTCTTTCCCTTCTTTTCCCTCCCTGCTTGCTTCCTGTGGGAGTATGGCTACAGGTTTCCTGCCACTGGAGCTGGGGGTTACCTAAAAAACCCTCTCCCTGAAATGCTTCTTCATTGTAAAGTGGGGTATATTTATTCTGAGTGGGAATGGGTGCCCTATCATATTGGTAATCCCTATCTCCAGAATATGGGTTGTGATCATTATATGGATATTGGTCTCTGTTACTTGTATTGTTCTGGTTCCTTCCTCTAGAGGGGCGTGAGGGACCCCAATGGTCATCTCTATATCCTTGATTACGAGGGGGTGGATGATGATAATTACCTCTATCCTTTCCTCCCCTGGTAAAATTACCCCTCCCTCTACTGTTAGGCTCTATGTAGCCTTTAAAATTGGCTCCTTGAGAGGGGGGTTGGGAATGAATAATAGGGGTACCTGGAAGAGGTCTAGAGGGTACTGGTTGTATGGAAATATTACCAGATGCAGGTTCAGAATCCTGCATTTTGGACTGCCATTTAAAAATCTCCCCCCTAGAATAATCCCCAGAGTACCTGATATATATGCTTTTTTTCTTATTTTGTGCCTCTCTGTCCCATTTAACCATTTTAATTTTTAAATCATTAGATAATTTGGAAAAATCTGGTGAATCCTGAAAAGGTTCTATTTTACTTTTTAAGTCAACTATTTGCGGGTCCAATATTTTCATTTTTTTCTGTTTTCTAAGTGACAAAAATTCCAATAATTCCTGACCTTTATCATTAAATAACTTATACTGAAGTAGCAGAATATCGGTAAATGACGTTGGACAAAGAACTCTGGTATGGGAGATTTATTCCATCTTTTTGGCCATAAAGAGTGGACACTCCTGACCCGACTAGTGTCTACATGTCAAGAGTGTCTAATACAGCTAATACAGTGTACATATAATTTTCAGCATATTGCGTCACAAGCGAACAGGCGGTACACTTCCATTATACAAAACATTCTAACCTTTTAAAAATCAACCTATGCATCCTAAAATCAGACAAGTTCTGCAAACCATATATATTTTTAGCTTTATACAAAACTTTCGTTTCTCTGCAGTATGCTCTTGCGGTTCCTTCATCTGTCTTAAATGATGTCAGCAAGCAAGCTTTTTGCACAGAAAGAGGAATGTAGCAGATTCCTGTGATGGGGGAGTCACAAGTAGTAGGGTTTTAATGTGCCTAAAACACAGGCTTCTGACCAATCTTGGGGGAGCTCTGAATAGGCTTTATTCCCACAAATCCAGTACAAGTTTTCTGGGGCCTTCCAGTTAGATTCTTTGGTGAGATTTTCCCATAGCCCTTTTAGATGAGTAAAATTGGTAAAAGGGTGTGGGTCAGGCACGGGTACGTTTGTATCACTCCACCAGGATGTATTTTTAGAAGTGTTGTTATAAAACTGTTGTCCTAAACAGGCCATTTCTCCTACATGTGTTCTATACTGGGGACCCGACCTGGCTATACAATATTTCCCAATTATTGATGTTTTCAAGTGCCATTCTGACCTTATTCACTCAGGGGGCTGCTCAGAGGTGGCACTGAATGGCACATCATAATCTTTTTCCCTGGCTTCCCAAGGCCATTGGTCTCCCATGTTAGTTCCTCCACACACATAGCAATCCGTCACTTGTAAATTGTCAGCCACACTTTCTGCCAGTTCAATGAACAGGTTCTTTGTGCTAGGGGGTATTTCCATACCAGTGGCTAGTTCTTCATATAGGGAATGGAATAGCTGATGATTAGCACTCTTTGTATGTTCAGTCTCCAATGAGACATACACAACTGTACCGGGGTCTGATCCTTTACCATAAATATAAACTCCAAATTTATTCCCCCATTGTGTTAAAAACCGGGCAGAGTTATGTATGGTGAAATTCACAGGGGTGCAACTCCCCACTGTGCAGCTGGATGAACCAGCTAAAGATTGTAGAATGGCATCCTGATTTTTCATTCCCCATGTTCCCCAAGCAGCATACCTCCAATAGGGGCAGTAGTTCCATTCCTCATTTGCACAGCTAGGTCCCAGTCTCCCTGAACAGATGTACCTATCATTTTTCAAATACTCTCTCTCCCATCCCAATCCTCCACACCCTCCCCTTGGGAAGTGGTTGAGGTTGATGGCAGAACACACATCAAAAATCAGGCTTGCTGCAGTGCTGGGGTTAGTGATCAGTGTACGGTTTATCAGCTTACCGGTGGAACTAAAGCTCCGAACGGTTAGCCAGGTTTTATAGGGTGCATAAGTGGGGTCATAACAGGTTATCTGATTTTCAACGGAGCACATTGAATAGGTAGTCCCATTATGTATGCAAGTACCAGTCTCTGTGCCCTTGCATTGATAATGGGAGTGCCACAGTAACATCTTGGTAGTTATGGATCCTACTCTGGTGGTCTTTATACAAGGGTCACATGAGTTACTCTCCCCCTCTTTTAGCCCAGTCAGTATCACTATTATGACTATCAACAGTCTCATTATAAAGATTTTAGTAAACATTACACCGATGAATATCCTCAGGCTTCAGCTTGTGCGTAGACCAACCAGCGTCTGGGGTGTGGTTGGAGCAGAGCTTAGTAGATATCCTTTATCTTCCGCCGTGCGTTGAGCCAGCAGCTTCCAGGAGTGTGTTGGCCGCAGGGCTGCAGTCTGTCTATCTTCTGCCGTGCGTAAATTCAGCAGCTTCCAGGGGTGTGCTGAACACAGGGCTGGAGTTCTTCCTTCTGATTTCTCTGGTTAATCTCAGTCTCAAAGGATCTTGGGGATCTACTGTACTGTACCAGGAGTCTGTGAGGTCAGCAGCTCGTTTTACCCTGGAGTGGTGTATCCAGGGTGTCACCTCGGCTACCTTAATGGCTGTTGGGGTAGATAGCAGAACAGTGTAAGGACCTCTCCATTTTGGCCCTAGTGGGGTTAAGTTCCACTCCTTTACCCACACTGTGTCTCCTGGTTTAAAGGGGTGTACTGGGTTTCTATTGAACCCATTTCCCTATGTCCTGCATACTTTCCCCAAGTCTCTGTATCAGTTCACGGTTAACAACCCCTCCTATCTGATGCAAGTCTCCTCTTATCCCTCTAATGATGGGTGGGGGCCTACCATACAGTACATCAAAAGTGGACAGATTTGTCCTCTTTGTTGGGGTACTCTGAATTCTCAGTAAAGCAATGGGCAACATCAAGGTCCATTTTATTTGGATTTCCTGACAGAGCTTGGCCAGTTGTGACTTGAGCGTGCGGTTCATTCGTTCAACTTTTCCAGAGCTTTGGGGCCTATATGCAGTGTGTAGTTTCCAAGTAATCTTAAGTGCTGTTGCTAATTCCTGGAAGCACTTGTGGACAAAGGCAGGGCCATTGTCTGAGCCTATGGCGAAGGGGATTCCATATCTGGGGATAAACATCTTTTACAAAACGGCTTCCGTCAATAAAGTACTCAAAGTTTGGATTTTCCAAGGTGCGGTCTTTCAAGTCTGGTCGGCTTGCATATCCATTACCTGGAGACAGTTATGAGTTAGGGGTTCATGTGAGGTGGGGAGAAGAGTGGCTGGGTTTAAAGTGTTTACAGTCTCTAAGTGGATACGAGGATTTTCACACAGCATAGCTTGATATTTAACCAGTCGACTGTTAGTGAACCAGTGATTTCCCTTGTAATCCATTAATGTCTGTACTTGGTGTGGGACCCGGACATAAGTCTCCTGACCTAATGACAACTTGTCAGCTTCGGCCACAAGGAGGGCTGTTGCTGCGATGGCCCGCAGGCAGGATGGCCATCCCTGAGTTACAGTGTCCAGTTGTTTTTCGAAAGGTATGCTACAGGGCGCTGCCACGACCCCAAGTATTACTGCTATTCCTTGTTTTTTCACTGACATACAAATAGAAGACTTTTTGGCTATCCGGCAGGCCTAGCGCAGGAGCCTGCATTAGGGAGACCTTAATGCTTTGGAATGCTCTGTTTTGTTGTTCTCCCCATTGAAAGGGTTCCTTTTCTCCCCCCTTTGTGGATTCATAGAGGGGTCTGGCTTTTGTGGCAAAGTCAGGTATCCAGATTTGGCAGAATCCTGCCGCCCCCAGGAATTCACGTACTTGCAGTCTGGTAGTCGGGGTGGGAATCTGACAAACAGCTTCTTTCCTGCCTTCTCCCAATTGTCTCTGTCCTTGTGATACTCTGAATCCCAGGTACTTTACAGTCTCTTGGTACAATTGCACCTTTCTCCGGGACACCTTATAACCTGCCTCCCACAGTAATTGTAACAGTTCATTAATAGCTTGAAGGCACTCTTCTCTATTTTTGGCGGCAATCAATAGGTCATCCACATACTGAAGGAGGACTCTATTCTCAGGATCAGACTTGAAGGATTTCAGGTCTTGGGTCAGGGCTGTTCCAAATAGTGTAGGGAGTTTTTGAATCCCTGGGGTAAACGTGTTCATGTCACTTGTCCCTTACCCCCAGTCTCTGGGTCCTCCCATTGGAAAGCAAAAATGCACTGGGCTTGTTCTGCCACCCAAAAGAAGAGACAAAAGAAGGCATCTTTCAAATCCAGAACTGTGAAATAGGTGGCCTCCCCTGGTATTAATCCCAATAGGTTGTATGGGTTCGGGACCGCTGGGTGAATGGTCATTACAGCCTGATTGACTGCTCTGAGGTCTTGAACAGGACAACAGTGAGCTCTTCTGGGTTTCTGTACTGGGAGTAGATGTGTATTCCAGGGAGACTGACAGGGTTTTAGAATTCCATAGTGTAGGAATTTGTTTAAGTACTTTTGTATTCCTACTAGGGCTTTTCAAGGGACTGGGTACTGTTTCAGGCTGACTGGAGTGGCTCCTGATTTTAATTCAATAAGGATGGGGGGGAATGTGTCTGGCTAATCCTGGTGGGTTGTCTTCTGCCCATAGTCCTGGGATGTCTTGCAGTATGCGGGCTTCAAAGGGATGGGGCAATTTTTAGGATAGCCTGTCCGTCAGATTGGAAGTATATGTGTGCTCTGAGTTTAGCAAGTAAGTCTCTGCCCAGCAAGGGAATAGGGCAATCTGGCATGTACAGGAACTGATGTTGGCCTTGATGCCCCCCAAAACTACAAAGTCTTTCTAATAGGAAGGGTCTTTTGACTTTATACTTCTGTACTGCTTGGTTAATTCTGTGTCTCTCCTCAGTATTAAAAAGGGTCAATAAAAGTTGCTGGCAGTCCGACCAAGTGGGGTTATGGGTCTGAGTTATTGACCGGAGCAAATCTGTGATGGCTTGGGGCTTCTCAGAGTAGGCAGGGTTATGAATCTTCCAGTTCAGTAAATCTGTTGTGGTAAAAAGGGGTGTAAACTAGAGTCCGATGTTCCACCACCGCCTGTTTTCTTAGGGGAATTTGCAGAGGTATGTTGAAAGACGGGGCAAGGGTCCGGCTATTTGCATCAGGATTTCTCGGAGTGGAAGTGGACACTTGATTGGGGAGCCCATTGACTACTACTGAGTTCCCTATTTCTGTCCTGCTTATACTCAGAGTGTTACGGTTCAGAGTATATTTACTGAGATTTGCCATTGACAAACTTGCTGAATCTGATGTAGGCGGACAACAACTTGAGTCCCCTTGTCTACTGGACGGGGCATTTGGACATGGCTCTGACCTGTCTCTATCTGAGGTCCGTTCATCTACATACGGGGGAGGCTGATCTGTCTCTTCGGGTTGAAAATATATGTGTTTTGTTTGTTTTATCAGTGGTACTACTCTTGTCATAACCATAATTCTACACTGTTCCTCTTTTTGTGGCCCCTATCCACTGCAGGTCTTTATCTCCCATTTGTCCGGAGGATGCACAATCATCCAGACGGACGTTTTCTCCTAGCTGACTGACTGACTGAGGATTTGTCCGAAAGATGCACAATCATCTGGACGAACATTCCTCCTGACTGACTGGCTGAGGATTTATCTGAGAGATGCACAATCATCCGGACGGATATTCCTCCTAACTGACTGGCTGAGGATTTATCCGAGAAATGCACAATCATCCGGACGGATATTCCTCCTAACTGACTGGCTGAGGATTTATCCGAGAGATGCACAATCATCCGGACGAATATTCCTCCTAACCGACTGGCTGAGGATTTATCCGAGAGATGCACAATCATCCGGACGAATATTCCTCCTGACTGACTGGCTGAGGATTTATCCGAGAGATGCACAATCATCCGAACGAACAGTCCTCCTGGAAGGTGTGTCTTGGTCATGCTTCTGTGAGTCTGACGTAATATTCTCAAATAATCGGTCAATGGTTCCCTGTGGGGGCCACCGCGCTCCATAGCGGGGCCAATCTTTCTCACACAATGTTATAAATTTCTCAGGACTAAGTTTTTAATTGCAGTTCTTAGAAAATCCCTTCCTAAAGTTGGAGATCATGGATTGTAGGGGGGATTCAACACTATATTTCCCACCCATACTTATAACCTAAAAGACACCAAGACAGACACAGAGGGTAGGGTAAATGATGAGAATTCAATAAGGGGTCTGAATCCTCGACACAAGTAGGAACAATAGACAACGCTTCCCTCGGTCGGTGGCCTTGGCGCGGTCTCCCAGCCAGAAAACGCACTTAGAAGAGGACAACTGTCACCTCACCACAAAGTGATGTCTCATACACACATCAATCATACCAGACACTCCCACCCAAAAATTACTGACTGACTGAGGATTCGTCCGAAAGATGCACAATCATCTGAATGGACGTCTCTCTCGGAAGGTGATCAGGCTTCCCTTCTCTCGATCTGTCGAGAGGCTGGCTGGCTGTCTGACTGTTATCCAAAAACAAAAGTAAAAAGACTCTCACCTGTTCCCGTTGGAGCTCCAGCTATCTATTTCTCAGATTCCCAGGTCCTTTTGACGCTACCAAGGTCGTCCACAGCAGGCCACCAAATGGGACACAGCGCAGTCTCCTAGATAACAGTTCTAGAAGGCGCCTTTTGAGACTACGATATAGCCCACAGGGCTGGCCTCTCGGACCACTCCTTGTAGGTCTGGTGGAAAACAGTGCCACCTGCCTCAACAGGTCACACCGATATTCCCCCCTCACGGCCAAATGCACCAAATGAAGTAGCAGAATATCGGTAAATGACGTTGGACAAAGAACTCTGGTATGGGAGATTTATTCCATCTTTTTGGTCATAAAGAGTGGACTCTCCTGACCCGACTAGTGTCTACATGTCAAGAGTGTCTAATACAGCTAATACAGTGTACACATAATTTTTAGCATATTGCGTCACAAGCAAACAGGCAGTACACTTCCGTTATACAAAACATTCTAACCTTTTAAAAATCAACCTATGCATCCTAAAATCAGACAAGTTCTGCAAACCATATATATTTTTAGCTTTATACAAAACTTTCGTTTCTCTTCAGTATGCCCTTGCGGTTCCTTCATCTGTCTTAAATGATGTCAGCAAGCAAGCTTTTTGCACAGAAAGAGGAATGTAGCAGATTCCTGTGATGGGGGAGTCACAAGTAGCTTCAACATGAAATACAAGAAATATGATTCTTAGCTGAAATTCTAAATCAGTCTTACTACACACATAACTATGGCCACATAAACTGACCCCCGTTCCCACTTCAATACCATTCCCGAATTGACTCATCATCAGTGAGACTGTCATTAGGTGGAAGATCCCACCTGAGTCTCCTGGGTACTAATTTACATTTTAAGTAATGTTCAAAAGATGCAATATCCCACCATGACTTGATCTTTTTTTCAAAAATATATCCCAATATTCTAAAGCAAATGGATAGATCATCTGACACATTAGAAGACTGTGTGTCAGAGAAAACTTCATTAAGTTTAACATCTCTGTGTTCTAAAAAAGAACAATCAGCGCAAACACAGTACAAGAACGTAAAAAATGCAAGCTGAACACTATAGGCAATCACATACACCTACGGGATAATCAATAAAACAACAAAGGTAAGTGCAGCGCATATAAAAATAAGAATGAAAAGTCCAATCCAGATGAGTAAACTCCAATCACCGGACAGAAGGAATAACAAGATCCCTCGTGAAGAAAGTGGGAAAGTCCTTCCAATGTTAAGTGACAATTCCTCCACCAAATAAGCCCAGATACGCTTACCAGAAACGGTGGACCTCCCAATCACAAAAGGTCAAAAGCACGTTTATCCCCACAGGGGTGTTGTGAACCTCACATGAGGCTTGAATGGTCCTTGATCCAGGTACATGGAGCTCCTGTTCATCAGTGAAATCCAGCAACAAAAAGAGACCTCCAAAAGCCAGTAGTAACGATGGTAAAAAACGTCCCAAAAAGACAAAGGAAACACTTTAAGTGTAATCCGTTTATTATGCAAATTGAGAATAAAAGTACAGAGCTTAAAAGCGCAGAGGTTAAAAGGTAATAGTATGAAAACTCAATCCACAGATCAATAGCATAGAGGTGGCAGCGGGTGACGTCCGCAGAACAAGCTCCGCCCCCCCGTACGTGGCATTACGTCCCAACTGGACTTTGTCAGCAAGGGGTGGAGCTAAGGAGTCACCCAGAAGCTTATATAGACGGCTGGTGTCTGCAAGGAAAGGCGTGAAACCGAAAGTTGAGGTACTTCTAAAAATGGACAATTCACCCTGCGGGGACACCAGCAAAAAAAGGATAAATAAATCTATAAATAGGATAATTGCCAAACTGGCAATACCAAAAACCAAATAACAATAAAAAATGGACAATAACTACCCGTGGCCATCTCTTTTACAACTTAAAAAGCAAAACCACCAATTACACTTATATGGGACAATAAAAAAAATACAGATAGACAATATTCATATATATATATATATATATATATATATATATATATATATATATATATATATATATATATATATATATATATATATATATATATATATATATATATATAATATGATACCAGTGTTATTTATCTGAAATAAAACAGTTGAGGTCAAATTAAAAAAAATCAGAAATCCGGAGCTTTGACTCCGCCCTCAACCCCACCCCTGGCTCCTCCCCTCCCTGACTTCCACATGAAACCTGACAGTTGTCTTTACAAATATACACACACTCCTGGCTGCAGCTCAGCTGAGTGTTTTTACTGTTGCAACCCCCCTCCAAAGACAAATGTAAAATAACATCTCACAGTGCCTTATAATCTTTAGGCCTCATGCACACAGGTGTTTTTTTTTTTACTGCTTCCAAACGTCCCTCCATGTTATCCTTATGTGTCAATGCACATATAGACTTTTAGAATCTTTTAGTGACAGGAGTGTTTACAAGCAGGAAGAAAATCCAGGGCAACTGCTTCCAGGAGCAGCAGCGTTTTGGCAGAAAAAATGCTTGAAACATGTAAATGTGATGCTTGTAAAAGTGTCTAATGCTTTTACAGGTGTTTAGCGCTTGAGCCTTAATTCATTTCAATGACCAGCATAAATTATTATTCTGGCCAATGAAATGAATTAACGCCCACGTCCTTGACGCCTGTAAAAGCGTTAGACACTTTTACAAGTGTCAGGCTTTTTTTCTGCCCTGAGGCTACTGCCAAGAGGAGGAGCATTTTTTAAACATCCTGTGTGCATTAGGTCATTAGATCTTATAGCTTTAGGCAGTGGCATTGCTAGGGGGTGGCTATTGGGGCTATAGCCCCGAATCTGGGGCCCATAGCCCCGAGTCTCTTGCCGCAGGGTCCCTGCCTAACCAGCGGGCCGCAGCTGCGGCGGGCGGGCTGCATGAGAGAGGAAGATGAGAGGACAGAAGAGAGCGGACGGATGAGCAGAGATTACATCATCTCTCTCTGTCCGCTCCACATCATCGCTCTTCCGCCCTCACAGTGCGGGCCTCTTCAATGTCAGAAGTGCGGTGGGCAGCAGCTAGATGACATCATCTCTGACTGCCCGCCCCGCATCACCGCTCTCCTGCCCTTACTAAATTCCACCAATGCAGTGACAATGCACATTTGGTGGCACTGGCTGGCATGGCAAGTGACAATCCACATCAGTTGGCAGGTGACAATCCACATCTGGTGCCAGGCGATGTGGCAAGTGACAACTCACATCTGGTGACAAGTGAAAATCTGCAAATGGTGGCAGGTAATGTGGCAAGTGACAATCAGCAAATAGTGGCAGGTGGCGTGGCAAGTGACAATCTGAATCAGGTGGCAGGTGACGTGCCAAGTGACAATCTGCAAATGGTGGCAGGTGACGTGGCAAATGACAATCTGCAACTGGTGGCAGGTGATATGGCAATCTGCAAATGGTGGCAGGTGGCCTTGGCAAGTGACAAACCACATCTGGTGGCAGGTGACATGGCAAGTGACAATCCACATCTAGTGTCAGGTGACTGTGGCAAGTAACAAGTTGCATCAGGTGACAGGCGACGGTGGCAAGTGACATGCTGCATCTGGTGACAGGCGACGGTGGCAAGTGACACGCTGCATCTGGTGGCAGGAGATGTGGCAAGTGACACGCTGCATCTGGTGGCAAGAGATGTTTCAAGTAACACACCCAGGGCTCCCACTCATTCTGCATTATGGTGAGTTGAACCACTTCATATTATTAGAATGTAACAATAGAAACAATGCTCTTAAATCACCCTGACACCATATCAACCATAGTGCCATGGTGATTGAAGCGCCAACACCAGCCATTGCCTGCGAAAAAAATGCTCACCACCGGCGTGGTGTTCCCCCCCCTCCGGGCCTACAAAAGGTTGGTGTTGGCTGCTGTTGGCTCTAGCCCAAGATCTTTTGCAGACCTAGCAACGCCCCTGGCTTTTGGATAATCATCCACACAGGACAACAGGTGATCTATGGCTTTGTCAAAGTGTGTCACATGGCTGTTAGGTGCTGACTTTGTTCATTTATAGCTGAACTGTGTGTTACAGATTGTACCACACAGTACATCCACAGCAAAGTCGGCACCCAACAGCCACGTGACACACTTTGACAAAGCCAAAGAGCACCTGCTGTCCTCTGTGGATGATTATCCTAAAGCTATAAGATGTTAAAAGGCACTGTGAGGACTTTGGATGATTCTTTTAGGATATCACAACGGGTGTGACACCTCACCCACTGTGTGCTGCCCAGTGCCGCGCTACGCGCCACCGCTGCTCTGCTTGTATTTGTTTTACTGCTTCCTCTCTGCCAGCTCTCTCACATCAGTCCCGGCACCTGAAAGAGAAGAGCAGCCGCAGCACTTTACAAATCACTCCACCAAACACTGACACCAGGGAAGAAAGATAGCAGCCGGGAATTCTAGAGCATGCAGCTGGGCGCAGGATGGTGTACCTCCGCCCCGAAAATGAAAAAATAGTCCATCAGCTCCCACCTTCTAGGCCCCTCTATTGAACTGATGGGGCCCATAAAAATATATTTATTCACCCCCTAAGCAAGAAGGAGCTTGGGAAGGAGCAGTACATGTTTACAAGGGGACAGGTAAAGTGCAGGGGCCCCCCATGCAGCTGGGGCTCCTGAGCAGTGCCCCAGGGGTGCCCGCTCATTAAGACAGCCCTGTCTGGGCCCCTCTGTTGACCTGATGGGGCCCAGGAAAATGATATATCCCCCTCCAAAAAACAAGAAGGAGCGGGGGAAAAATTTGGCAAGCTTTTTTTTTTTCTTAAAAACATTAATGAACATTAATGCTGGCCGGGCCCCGCTGTGTAGCTGATGGGGCGGTCACGGTACAACAGGGCCAGTTGTACTGCCCTATCAGCGGCCCTGCTCTCATTCCCTGACTCTTCTCCTTCAGCAAAGTCTCCTCCTCACGTACTTCTCTCATCAATTCAAGGTAAATTGGAACTGCCTGTGCTCCCTTCAGTAATAGTTTCAAGATAATGTGATGGTCTGGACGGGCCCCTTGTAAGACCCGATTGAGACGAGTTAGATCAGCATCCTTCGGATTGATAACCTTCTTAAAGCGGAGTTCCAATAAAAAAAAAAAATAAAAGTCAGCAGCTACAAATACTGCAGCTGCTGACTTTTAACCACTTCCAGCCCGGCCTATAGCAGATTGACGGCCGGGCGGTGGTTCAGTTATCCTGACTGGGCGTCATATGCCGTCCTTCAGGATAACATGCCGCCGCGTGCCAGTGGGGGCGCGCATCGCGGCGATCGGTGGAGCGTTGTCTCGGTCTGACACACCACTCCACAGATCTTGGAGGCTCCGGCGGAGGCTCTTTACCACATGATCAGCCTTGTCCAATCACGGCTGATCATGAGGTCAATAGGAAGAGCTGTTGATCGGCTTTTTTTCACTCGCGTCTGACAGACATGAGAAGAGGAGAGCCGATCAGCGGCTCTACTGACAGGGGGGTCTGCGCTGATTGTTTATCAGCGCAGCCCCCCCCTCGGATGCCCGCACTAGATCACCAGGGAAGCCACTAGGACCACCAGGGAAGCGGGCAACATGTGGATGGCCAGGTATGTACCCCATGGCCATCCACATGTGCCCAATGTGCCCAGTCTGTGCCCAATCTGTGCCAATCAGTGCCCACAAATGGGCACTGACTGGCACCATTATAAAGCAGTGATGCCCAGCAATGCCACCCATCAATGTCATCAGTGCCACCAATCAGTGTCAACAGTGCCACCCATCAGTGTCCATCTGTACCACCTATCAGTGCCCATCATGCCCATCAGTGCCCACCTATCAGTGCCCATCAGTGCCCATCAGTGCTCATCTGTGCCATCTATCAGTGCCACTCATAAGTACCAACAGTGCCACCCGTAAGTACCCATCAGTGCCGCCTATGAGTGCCCATCAGTGCCGCCTATGAGTGCCCATCAGTGCCGCCTATGAGTGCCCATCAGTGCCGCATACCAGTGCCACCTATCAGTGCCCATCAGTGCCACCTATCAGTGCCCATCAGTGCCGCCTATCAGTGCCCATCAGTGCCACCTCATCAGTGCCACCTCATTGGTGCCACCTCATTGGTGCCCATCAGTACCGCCTTATCAGTGCCCGTCAGTGCAGCCATATCAGTGCCCATCATTGAAGAAGAAAAACGTACTTATTTACAAAAATTTTTGACAGAAACAAAGAAAAACTTGTTTTTTTTCAAAATTTTGGTCTTTTTTTATTTGTTGCGCAAGGAATAAAAACCGCAGAGGTGATCAAATACCACCAAAAGAAAGCTCTATTTGTGGGAACAAAATGATAAAAAATTTGTTTGGGTACAGTGTAGCATGACTGCGCAATTGTCATTCAAATTGCGACAGCACTGAAAGCTGAAAATTGGCTTGGGCAGGAAGGTGTCTAAGTGCCTGATATTAAAGTGGTTAATAATCAGACATTTACTTGTCACAGGGTCCAGCGATGTGGGGGAACGAAGCCCTGCTCGTCTCCCCCTCCTCTCTGCGGTGCAGGCATTGTCACTGTGGGCACGCACTGCGCATGCGCGAGCTGCGATGCGCGCTGTGACTGGCCGGGCAATCATCTGGGACCTGTGATGTGTCCCAGATGACTTGCGAGAGGGAGGGGAGATCTCCCTTCCGGCGCTGCGGAGCCCCGGGAGAAAGTGGGAGCTGGAACCCATTAAAACGGAGGGTTACACTTCCCCCCCCCCCAAAAAAAATGAAATGCCAAATGTGGCATGTCAGGGGGTCACCTTCCCTTAAAGCGGAAGTTTCATTTTTGGGTGGAACTCTTCTTTAAGGATAATCTGGGGAAGCATTCTGTCTACTCGAGAAATGTACTCTGAGAGTCACCCCCCTCTTTGTTGGTGAGTGTGATTGATCAACTGGTCCTGGGCTCCCCACACTGGCCTTCTGTGGTGGTGGCCACTTGGTGGCCTCTTCCCTCTCTTGCAGTGAGATCACCTGAGCAACTACCCCTTCTGCTAGGGGCACCTCTTCTTTGCGGAAACAGGCAGGTATCTCTTCCTGCCACTCCATCAACACCCTAACATAATCAAGAGTGAATTCTACCTCCACATCCAGAATGTAGGCCCTCTGCTCTGGAACTAAAGCTCTTACCTACTGTCAGATCTCCTTCTCAGTGCCCACACTTCCTGAGATCTCCAGAACAGTGCTTCGCTCCATTTGAGCTCCTTGTGCTCTCCCCCAGATGACTGCAGCAGCTGAGTCTCCCTCTCACGTAATGGCTCTTGTCTGGACTGGCTAGGGCCTGCAGCAAAGAACATCCTGGATGACCCCCCAAATGTAGCACTGCCTCCTTGGGGGTTGCTTAGAATTGCATGTTCATCTGCGCCACTTTGACCCTGTGAACTTTCCAGCCCTCCTGACACTCTAAGTTCAGACATGTTTTATGTATCTTTAAATAACACAGTGCAGATTGATTAGCTCTCTCTGGTTTTACTCGGTCAAAGGGAGAGTCTTGTAACAGGGTACTAGTCAGCTAAGTCCTGGGTAAACAGATAAAACTCAGTTGAAATAGTCCCCTGAGGCAATTGAATAACAACTTGGAATCACAGATATAAAATAGCAATGCACATAGGAACAGACAATAAATGAATGAATATCTGAGGAAAGCTACTAAATCGCTGTCCATACTATTCTAGATCTTAGGGGTGTGTCCAGGATGCAAGGCCTCGCAATGATCTTCACCGGCAAGTTGGAGCTCATAGAACAAGAATCCTGAGTGTGGTATGGTGATATGTAGTCAAAGCAAAACAGCCGTGCATAGCTAGTTGTAATCCATAGAGTAATTCCAACTGTAATGTGTCTGTATACAATGTTCTGTGAGATAGGATAAGGCAATTCCAGGTGTGAAGTGTCTATATATACAGTGTTCTGTGAACTAGGATAAGGCAGAGATTGTATTGGCGGGCGGATGCCCTCTCAACAAACTGAAGAACAGTGTAGGAACCTCCTGAAAAGTGATCCAAGTCGATGCATCCTTCGGCAGAGTGGGCAGAGATGCCAGACAGGCTGCTGGAACCGTAAATCGTCTGATCGGGCTGGTTACAGAGACACTGCGTTGAAGCCCCTTGTGTAGCAAGCAGCGTTGGACCCGCCTGGATCAGAGCTGGGATCGCCGTTTTGCGTGATAGGCCGCAGCCCTTTTGCACAGCAGCGGAGGGGTGTTAACTTGATATAACCCGAGAAGCAAGAGGCCTTGAACCTAGTCTGCTGACCCTTTTCAAGCCTCTCCCAGAGTTCCTTCTCTCAAGCAGATGGCATGCTAGGATGTGTAGTCCAGGGATAGTGCTGCAGATCCAGGATGTCTGTTTAGGAGACTATAGTTCCCACACTGCTCTCTGTTGGGCTCAGGAAGATGATGCAAGTACTTTCAAGCTCAGGGGCGCATCTGTCACCTGAAATCAGGTGACCTGACAAGATCAAGAAACTGTAACAGAGAGATTGCATGGATGGCCTGGTAGTCCTAGAAGATCCCTTCTAGCTAGAGGCCAATCATACGAAATTGCAATGTCAGCGCCAATGGATCGCTATGCTTTTCACCTTTAGCCTCTTAAGGAGATCCTATTGGTACTAAAAAATATACTGTAATCACTACTGAGTTCATATATAAATATCATACTAAATTGTTGTATGCCATTCAGAAACTGTTTAGAGACCATCATTTCAACAGTAAATATATTACATTTTGACAATTTCTATATCATTTACAGATAAAAGATATGTATATACATAGTGTTTATAGATCCAACAAAAAGGATTCATAACAACAGAAAAGTAAAAAACATAAAAACATGTATATTTACTGATATTCTCAGGATGTAAACCCTTTACTTGGATCGTTTTAGTTAGATTCACATGATTGGGTTAAAAAGTATGAACAATTGGTAGTACTTACTTGTGGAACTTGAATATACTGACTGTTACCACTAGGTAAGTATTGGTAGTAATCAAGCAGCCCTGAAATCAGCATATGAACACTGCCTGTGACAGTTTATCCAGCTGATTTCCCCACGATTGAGGGGGGATTAGAGGAAAAAATACTAAGCCCGGGAAAATAGAGAAGGGGATACCAAGAGAAAACATTCTCTGTTTCGTATATGGGTATCGGGGTTCCAAATTGTACCCAGGCACTGATTGAGAGACAACATGCCATACGTCGGACCGGGATATCCTCAAGATACACCTACCCAGGGACACTTGGATATTTATCCACCGGTCATTCAGCTGATATTTCAGGCTCCAGCGACTGTCTGTTCCATATACCTTATATTTACATTTTATTAAACCTTATATTTACATTTTATGATATCGCAGATGTAGTGCACTTAAAAAATCTGTCCAATATTAAAGTCTGGCGTCCATGCAACATCTGATTTAATTACCCTTGGTGCCTATCTTACATGGAATCATTCCATTGGGATCAATATTTATGTAAATTTTTCAAACTCTTAGCCCCTGATGAAGGTATCTGAACACTGTATACCGGAAACGCGTCGGGCATTAGGGCACTTTAACCCTCGGAATTTACACCGGATGATTTATATTTGTACATGTTCTGTTTTGCTTTCCATGTGATACATATTGTATATTCTCGTTATGTGTAGACGATACATGTTTTTTAATCTATATCATTAAAAGATTACATTTCATTGGTGGTCTGTCAAAGTCCCATTTAGGGGGTTACCCTTTTTTTGTTCCAAATTGTACCACTGACCTGTGCAAAATCGATTTGTGCTAAAGCAATGGTCTTGCTCTATGTCAGACATCCCACAGCCTGTGTGGCATGTGCGGTGACTGACATGTCAATCTCTTTATACTGGCTAAAGTGGCTGCCATCAGGAAGACTACCTCCCCCCCACGCCCGCCATGCAACATGTGATGAAGGGCGCGAGGTGGGTACGTCTCAGGATGTATGCGGCTCAGAGGAGCCTCGCATGTCCGGAAATGGCGGGGCGGGGTATTTGGAAGTGATCGCCGCTCGGTTGCTGTGGAGACTGGTAAACAGCGACCATGACGCTTGCTGTGTGTGCGTGCCACATAGATCCCTACCTGGAACAGGCCAGCTGGGATGCCGGGATCAGAATGTCCCCACCCCGCCAAGAGGCATGTGACGAAGCTGCTAAACACGTGACACAGTCATACATATAATTTATATACTGTATATTTCTTTTTCGTGTTTTTGCTCAAATACCATTGGATGTGGTGCCACGCTCTGCAATATATGTCTCAAACCATTTTTCAGCCATACAGATAGTATGGCTGTTATCGCATTTGGATCAAACTCTCATAGGACCCTTTTTTTTGGTCCGCACCAGAATTAAACACCCATGCGATCTGATTCATGTCCGAACTGACAGTTCGCAGTGCGATATGCGAGCTGAAAGGGGGGGGCATTAACAATGTATTGACACTCCCGGCAGTTTGCATATGGTAGTGTGCAGCGCACATAGCGCGCCGTAGTGAACAGTGCGTATAACCAAATTGTGAGTGTTCTGCGCGGAATGCGGGGGTGAGGAATATTTAATATACAAAATGCAGGGGTCAGATGTGTGCTGGGAGGAGGGCTAGTGCTAGCAGGGGGTGGGGGGAGTTAGATAAGTGCTGGGGTGGACTCTTTTGGAGGGGAGAGGGCTAGTGTTGGGGGGGGGAGCCAGATATGTGCTGGGAGGGGAAAGAGCTAGTGCTTGCAGGGGGGGTTGGATGTGTGCTGGGGGGATGCTTTGGGAGGGGAGAGGGCTAGTGCTGGAGGGCGGTCAGATATGTGCTATGTGGTGCTTTTGGAGGGGAGAGAGCTAGCAAGTGGGCACTTTGGGAGGGGAGAGAGCTAGAGCTAGCAGGGGGCTTGGATATGTGCTAGGGGTGCTTTGGGAGGGGAGAGGACTTGTGCTAGCAGGGGGGTCAGATATGTGCTAGGGGGATGCTTTAAGAAGGTAGAAAGCTTGAGACAGCAAGGGAGGGTCAGATATGTGCTGGGGGGGGGGGTCAGATATATGGGGGGCACTTTATGTGGGGAGAGGGCAAGTGCAAGAGGGGTGGGTGTTAGATATGTGCTGGGGGGGTTCTTTGAAAGGGGAGAGTGATAGTGCAAGGGGGGTAGGGGGTCAGATATGTGCTGGGGGTGGTGCTTGGAGGGGAGAGGGCTAGTGCAAGGGGGATTGGATATGTGCTGGGGTGCTTTGTGAGGGGAGAGGGCAAGTGCAAGGGGGGTTAGATATGTGCTGGGGGGGTTCTTTGAGAGGGGAGAGGATTAGTGCAGGGGTGGGTGGGGGGGTCAGATATGTGCTGGGGGGTGCTTTGAGAGGGGAGAGGGATATTGCAAGGGTGTAGGGGGTCGGATATGTGCTAGGGGGGCGCTTGGGGGTTGGATTTGTGCTGGGGGGTTTCCATTGTGAGGGGAGAGGGCAGGTGCACGGGGGGGTGAGGGATAGTGCAAGGGGGGGATAGGGGGTTGGATAAGTGCTGGGGGTGCTTTAAGAGGGGAGAGGGATAGTGTTAGAAGGGCTTGTCAGATATCAAAGCCAACTCACACTTCTAGCATAAGTCCCTTCCTCTGCCAAAGCGCCCCCCCAGCACATATCCTCTTAACCCCCCAATAACTACACATTTTTTAAGGTTGTTCTTCCCAGCCACTCTCTCCCCCTCCCCTGTCCACCTACAGAGCATAGAAAAGTTTGTACAGACCTGAGATCAGCGCGTGTCCCTGCTCCCCCCTCCTCCTGTGTGTGTAAACAGATGGAGAAGAAGGAGGAGGGGACAGCTTTGATCCACTGAATCCGTGCTGAAACAGGTTGCCATCCGGGAGGGGAGGAGAGACACATCAGATAGCGAGCAGACTCACTCCTTACTCTTGGTGCAGTCCGTGTGAATGATGTGTCCAGGTCTGGGGCAGATGAAAACCCGTACACATCAGTCAAAACCGGGACTGTCCAGGAGAAAATCGGACAGGTGGCAACCCAAGGGTATGTCCGTACTCGCGAGTGTCCGTGAAGTGAGTGTCCGTAAAGTGGGCTATGCCTGTACTCTGCAGGCCATAGACAATGCAATTTTCTTTCCTTCCACCTGTGGAAGGAAAGAAAATCGCTTGATTCCCCCATCAACACAGTCAGTATTGATGAGGGAATGCTACCTGCTGCGCTATTGTATTCTGCATGCAGAGGCGGCTCTCTAATTAGGCGAAATAGGCGGTGGCCTCAGGCCTCGCAGTCATAGGGGCCTCGCACAGCTGGCTAGTTTACCTAATTAGAGAGCCACCTCATTCAGCAGCAGAGATCTCCGTCCTGAGTCCCCTCGCCCTGCTACAGGGAGAGATAACAGGCTGTGAGTGAGATGTGTGATCGGAGCTCACATACATCTCCGGATCACAGACAGGGAGGGAGAGCCGCTCAGTAGAGCTCTGACAGATCTCCCTCCTCCCCCTTCTGCCCGCACAGCCAGACAGAAGAGGAGAGAGAGCTTTTGCTCCTCCTCCTCCCGCCCTCTCCTACTGTGTCTGCCCCGCCCACTCTCCTCGGCAGTGTTCTCTGTTCTGCCTCAGAGAAGGGGATGTGTGGGCGGGAAGATTCAATCTGAAGTCCAGCAAAGAGAAAAGGACAAGGGGAGTCTGATCCATCCATCCATCCAGTCCCTCCATCCATCCCTCCTGCCTCCCAGTGAGTACACTGATGTAGGGGATGTTCTTCCTTCCCTTCTTCCTCCATTCCCCTCTGTTTCTTTCCATTCTTTTTGTCTCTTTCTTTCTTTCTTTCTTTCTTTCTTTCTTTCTTTCTTTCTCTCTTTCTCCATCCCCCTCTCTTTCTTTCTTTCTTCCTTTATTTCCATTCTTTTTGTCATTCTTTCTTTTTCTCTTTCCTTCCTTCTTCCTCCACCCCCCTCTCTTTCTTTCTCTTTCTTTCTTTCTCTTTCTTTCCTTCCATCTTTCTTTCTTTCTTTCTTTCTTTCTTTCTTTCTTTCTTTCTTTCTTTCTTTCTTTCTTTCTTTCTTTCTTTCTTTCTTTCTTTCCTTCTTTCTTTCCTTCCATCTGTCTTTCTTTCTCTTTCTTTCCTGTCCATCTTTCTTTCTTTCTTTCTTTCTTTCTTTCTTTCTTTCTTTCTTTCTTTCTTTCTTTCTTTCTTTCTTTCTTTCTCTCTTTCTTTCTCTTTCTTTCCTGTCCATCTTTCTTTCTTTCTTTCTTTCTTTCTTTCTTTCTTTCTTTCTTTCTTTCTTTCTTTCTTTCTTTCTTTCTTTCTTTCTTTCTTTCTTTCTCTTTCTTTCTTTCTTTCTTTCATTCTCTTTCTTTCTTTCTTTCTTTCTTTCTTTCTTTCTTTCTTTCTTTCTTTCTTTCTTTCTTTCTTTCTTTCTTTCTTTCCTTCCATCTGTCTTTCTTTCTCTTTCTTTCCTGTCCATTTTTCTTTCTTTCTTTCTTTCTTTCTTTCTTTCTTTCTTTCTTTCTTTCTTTCTTTCTTTCTTTCTTTCTTTCTTTCCATCTGTATTTCTTTCTTTCCTTCCATCTGTCTTTCTTTCTTTCTTTCCTTCTTTCCTTCCATCTGTCTTTCTTTCTTTCTTTCCTTCTTTCTTTCTTTTTTCTTTCTCTTTCTTTCCTGTCCATCTGTTTTTCTTTCTTTCTTTCTTTCTTTCTTTCTTTCTTTCTTTCTTTCTTTCTTTCTTTCTTTCTTTCTTTCTTTCTTTCTTTCTTTCTTTCTTTCTTTCTTTCTTTCTTTCTTTCTTTCTTTTTTCTCTTTCTTTCCTTCCATCTGTCTTTCTTTCTCTTTCTTTCCTGTCCATCTGTCTTTTTTGTTTCTCTTTCTTTCCTGTCCATCTGTCTTTCTTTCTTTCTTTCCTTCTTTCTTTCCTTCCATCTTTCTTTCTTTCTTTCTTTCTTTCTTTCTTTCTTTCTTTCTTTCTTTCTTTCTTTCTTTCTTTCTTTCTTTCTTTCTTTCTTTCTTTCTTTCTTTCTTTCTTTCTTTCCTTCCATCTTTCTTTCTTTCTTTCTCTTTCTTTCCTTCCATCTGTCTTTCTTTCTCTTTCTTTCCTATCCATCTTTCTTTCTTTTCCTTCCATGTGTCTTTCTTTCTTTCTTTCTTTCTTTATTTCTTTCCTTCCATCTGTCTTTCTTTCTCTTTCTTTCCTGTCCATTTTTCTTTCTTTCTTTCTTTCTTTCTTTCTTTCTTTCTTTCTTTCTCTTTCTTTCTTTCTTTCCTTCTTTCTTTCCTTCTTTCTTTCCTTCTTTCTTTCCTTCCATCTGTCTTTCTTTCTTTCCTTCTTTCTTTCCTTCCATCTTTCTTTCTTTCTTTCTTTCCTTCCTTCCATCTGTCTTTCTTTCTTTCTTTCCTTCTTTCTTTCCTTCCATCTGTCTTTCTTTCTCTTTCTTTCCTGTCCATCTTTCTTTCTTTCTCTTTCTTTCTTTCTTTCTTTCTTTCTTTCTTTCTTTCTTTCTTTCTTTCTTTCTTTCTTTCCTTCCATCTGTCTTTCTTTCTTTCTTTCCTTCCATCTGTCTTTCTTTCTTTCCTTCTTTCTTTCCTTCCATCTGTCTTTCTTTCTTTCTTTCTTTCCTTCCATCTGTCTTTCTTTCTTTCTTTCCTTCTTTCCTTCCATCTGTCTTTCTTTCTTTCTTTCTTTCCTTCTTTCTTTTTTTTCTTTCTCTTTCTTTCCTGTCCATCTGTTTTTCTTTCTTTCTTTCTTTTTCTCTTTCTTTCCTTCCATCTGTCTTTCTTTCTCTTTCTTTCCTGTCCATCTGTCTTTTTTGTTTCTCTTTCTTTCCTGTCCATCTGTCTTTCTTTCTTTCCTTCTTTCTTTCCTTCCATCTTTCTTTCTTTTCTTTCTTTCTTTCTTTCTTTCTTTCTTTCTTTCTTTCTTTCTTTCTTTCTTTCTTTCTTTCTTTCTTTCTTTCTTTCTTTCTTTCTTTCTTTCCTTCCATCTGTCTTTCTTTCTTTCCTTCTTTCTTTTTTTTCTTTCTCTTTCTTTCCTGTCCATCTGTTTTTCTTTCTTTCTTTCTTTCTTTTTTCTCTTTCTTTCCTTCCATCTGTCTTTCTTTCTCTTTCTTTCCTGTCCATCTGTCTTTTTTGTTTCTCTTTCTTTCCTGTCCATCTGTCTTTCTTTCTCTTTCTTTCCTGTCCATCTTTCTTTCTTTCTTTCCTTCCATCTTTCTTTCTTTCTTTTTTTCTCTTTCTTTCCTGTCTATCTTTCTTTTTTTTTCTTCTCTTTCCTGTCCATCTGTCTTTCTTTCTCTTTCTTTCCTGTCCATCTTTCTTTCTTTCCTTCCATCTGTCTTTCTTTCCTTCTTTCCTTCCATCTGTCTTTCTTTCTTTCCTTCTTTCTTTCTTTCTTTCTTTCTTTCTTTCTTTCTTTCTTTCTTTCTTTCTTTCTTTCTTTCTTTCTTTCTTTCTTTTTTCTCTTTCTTTCCTTCCATCTGTCTTTCTTTCCTGTCCATCTGTCTTTTTTGTTTCTCTTTCTTTCCTGTCCATCTGTCTTTCTTTCCTTCTTTCTTTCCTTCCATCTGTCTTTCTTTCTTTCTTTCTTTCCTTCCATCTTTCTTTCTTTCTCTCTTTCTTTCCTTCCATCTGTCTTTCTTTCTCTTCTTTCCTGTCCATCTTTCTTTCTTTCCTTCCATCTGTCTTTCTTTCCTTCTTTCCTTCCATCTGTCTTTCTTTCTTTCTTTCCTTCTTTCTTTTTTTTTTTCTTTCTCTTTCTTTCCTGTCCATCTGTTTTTCTTTCTTTCTTTCTTTCTTTCTTTTTTCTCTTTCTTTCCTTCCATCTGTCTTTCTTTCTCTTTCTTTCCTGTCCATCTGTCTTTTTTGTTTCTCTTTCTTTCCTGTCCATCTGTCTTTCTTTCCTTCTTTCTTTCCTTCCATCTGTCTTTCTTTCTTTCTTTCTTTCTTTCTTTCTTTCTTTCCTTCCATCTTTCTTTCTTTCTTTCTTTCCTTCTTTCTTTCCTTCCATCTTTCTTTCTTTCTTTCTTTCTTTCTTTCTTTCTTTCTTTCTTTCTTTCTTTCTTTCTTTCTTTCTTTCTTTCTTTCTTTCTTTCTTTCTTTCCTTCCATCTGTCTTTCTTTCTTTCTTTCTTTCTTTCTTTCTTTCTTTCTTTCCTTCTTTCTTTTTCTTTCTCTTTCTTTCCTGTCCATCTGTTTTTCTTTCTTTCTTTCTTTTTTCTCTTTCTTTCCTTCCATCTGTCTTTCTTTCTCTTTCTTTCCTGTCCATCTGTCTTTTTTGTTTCTCTTTCTTTCCTGTCCATCTGTCTTTCTTTCTCTTTCTTTCCTGTCCATCTTTCTTTCTTTCTTTCTTTCTTTCTTTCTTTCTTTCTTTCTTTCTTTCTTTCTTTCTTTCTTTCTTTCTTTCTTTCCATCTTTCTTTCTTTCTTTCTTTTTTTCTCTTTCTTTCCTGTCCATCTGTCTTTCTTTCTCTTTCTTTCCTGTCCATCTTTCTTTTTTTTTCTCTTTCCTGTCCATCTGTCTTTCTTTCTCTTTCTTTCCTGTCCATCTTTCTTTCTTCCTTCCATCTGTCTTTCTTTCCTTCTTTCCTTCCATCTGTCTTTCTTTCTTTCTTTCCTTCTTTCTTTTTTTCCTTCTTTCTTTTTTTTCTTTCTCTTTCTTTCCTGTCCATCTGTTTTTCTTTCTTTCTTTCTTTCTTTCTTTCTTTCTTTCTTTCTTTCTTTTTCTCTTTCTTTCCTTCCATCTGTCTTTCTTTCCTGTCCATCTGTCTTTTTTGTTTCTCTTTCTTTCCTGTCCATCTGTCTTTCTTTCCTTCTTTCTTTCCTTCCATCTGTCTTTCTTTCTTTCTTTCTTTCTTTCTTTCTTTCTTTCTTTCCTTCCATCTTTCTTTCTTTCTCTCTTTCTTTCCTTCCATCTGTCTTTCTTTCTCTTTCTTTCCTGTCCATCTTTCTTTCTTTCCTTCCATCTGTCTTTCTTTCCTTCTTTCCTTCCATCTGTCTTCTTTCTTTCTTCCTTCTTTCTTTTTTTTTTTCTTTCTCTTTCTTTCCTGTCCATCTGTTTTTCTTTCTTTCTTTCTTTCTTTTTTCTCTTTCTTTCCTTCCATCTGTCTTTCTTTCTCTTTCTTTCCTGTCCATCTGTCTTTTTTGTTTCTCTTTCTTTCCTGTCCATCTGTCTTTCTTTCCTTCTTTCTTTCCTTCCATCTGTCTTTCTTTCTTTCTTTCTTTCTTTCTTTCTTTCCTTCCATCTTTCTTTCTTTCTTTCTTTCCTTCTTTCTTTCCTTCCATCTTTCTTTCTTTCTTTCTTTCTTTCTTGTCTTTCTTTCTTTCTTTCTTTCTTTCTTTCTTTCTTTCTTTCTTTCTTTCTTTCTTTCTTTCTTTCCTTCTTTCCTTCCATCTGTCTTTCTTTCTTTCTTTCTTTCTTTCTTTCTTTCTTTCCTTCTTTCTTTTTCTTTCTCTTTCTTTCCTGTCCATCTGTTTTTCTTTCTTTCTTTCTTTTTTCTCTTTCTTTCCTTCCATCTGTCTTTCTTTCTCTTTCTTTCCTGTCCATCTGTCTTTTTTGTTTCTCTTTCTTTCCTGTCCATCTGTCTTTCTTTCTCTTTCTTTCCTGTCCATCTTTCTTTCTTTCTTTCTTTCTTTCTTTCTTTCTTTCTTTCTTTCTTTCTTTCTTTCTTTCCATCTTTCTTTCTTTCTTTCTTTCTTTCTTTCTTTTTTTCTCTTTCTTTCCTGTCCATCTGTCTTTCTTTCTCTTTCTTTCCTGTCCATCTTTCTTTTTTTTTCTCTTTCCTGTCCATCTGTCTTTCTTTCTCTTTCTTTCCTGTCCATCTTTCTTTCTTTCCTTCCATCTGTCTTTCTTTCCTTCTTTCCTTCCATCTGTCTTTCTTGCTTTCTTTCCTTCTTTCTTTTTTTCCTTCTTTCTTTTTTTCTTTCTCTTTCTTTCCTGTCCATCTGTTTTTCTTTCTTTCTTTCTTTCTTTCTTTCTTTCTTTCTTTCTTTCTTTCTTTCTTTCTTTCTTCTTTCTTTCTTTCTTTCTTTCTTTCTTCTTTCTTTCTTTCTTTCTTTTTTCTCTTTCTTTCCTTCCATCTGTCTTTCTTTCCTGTCCATCTGTCTTTTTTGTTTCTCTTTCTTTCCTGTCCATCTGTCTTTCTTTCCTTCTTTCTTTCCTTCCATCTGTCTTTCTTTCTTTCTTTCTTTCTTTCTTTCTTTCCTTCCATCTTTCTTTCTTTCTCTCTTTCTTTCCTTCCATCTGTCTTTCTTTCTCTTTCTTTCCTGTCCATCTTTCTTTCTTTTCCTTCCATTTGTCTTTCTTTCTTTCTCTTTCTTATTTCTTTCTTTCTTTCCTTCCATCTGTCTTTCTTTCTTTCCTTCTTTCTTTCCTTCCATCTGTCTTTCTTTCTCTTTCTTTCCTGTCCATCTTTCTTTCTTTCTTTCTTTCTTTCTCTTTCTTTCTTTCTTTCATTCTCTTTCTTTCTCTTTCTTTCTTTCTTTCTTTCTTTCTTTCTTTCTTTCTTTCTTTCTTTCTTTCTTTCTTTCTTTCTTTCTTTCTTTCTTTCTTTCCTTCCATCTGTCTTTCTTTCTTTCTTTCCTTCCATCTGTCTTTCTTTCTTTCTTTCCTTCTTTCTTTCCTTCCATCTGTCTTTCTTTCTCTTTCTTTCCTGTCCATTTTTCTTTCTTTCTTTCTCTTTCTTTCTTTCTTTCTTTCTTTCTTTCTTTCTTTCTTTCTTTCTTTCTTTCTTTCTTTCTTTCTTTCTTTCTTTCTTTCTTTCTTTCTTTCTTTCTTTCTTTCTTTCTTTCTTTCTTTCTTTCTTTCTTTCTTTCTCTTTCTTTCTTTCTTTCCATCTGTCTTTCTTTCTTTCTTTCCTTCCATCTGTCTTTCTTTCTTTCTTTCCTTCTTTCTTCCTTCCATCTGTCTTTCTTTCTTTCTTTCCTTCCTTCCATCTGTCTTTCTTTCTTTCTTTCCTTCTTTCTTTCCTTCCATCTGTCTTTCTTTCTCTTTCTTTCTCTTTCTTTCTTTCTTTCCTTCTTTCTTTCCTTCTTTCTTTCCTTCTTTCTTTCCTTCCATCTGTCTTTCTTTCTTTCCTTCTTTCTTTCCTTCCATCTTTCTTTCTTTCTTTCTTTCTTTCTTTCCTTCCTTCCATCTGTCTTTCTTTCTTTCTTTCCTTCTTTCTTTCCTTCCATCTGTCTTTCTTTCTCTTTCTTTCCTGTCCATCTTTCTTTCTCTTTCTTTCTTTCTTTCTTTCTTTCTTTCTTTCTCTTTCTTTCCTTCCATCTGTCTTTCTTTCTTTCCTTCTTTCTTTCCTTCCATCTGTCTTTCTTTCTCTTTCTTTCCTGTCCATCTTTCTTTCTTTCTTTCTTTCTTTCTTTCTTTCTTTCTTTCTTTCTTTCTTTCTTCTTTCTTTCTTTCTTTCTTTCTTTCTTTCTTTCCTTCCATCTGTCTTTCTTTCCTGTCCATCTTTCTTTTTTTCACTTTCTTTCCTTCCATCTGTCTTTCTTTCTCTTTCTTTCCTGTCCATCTGTCTTTTTTGTTTCTCTTTCTTTCCTGTCCATCTGTCTTTCTTTCTCTTTCTTTCCTGTCCATCTTTCTTTCTTTCTTTCTTTCCTTCCATCTTTCTTTCTTTCTTTCTTTTTTTCTCTTTCTTTCCTGTCCATCTGTCTTTCTTTCTCTTTCTTTCCTGTCCATCTTTCTTTTTTTTTTTCTTTCTCTTTCCTGTCCATCTGTCTTTCTTTCTCTTTCTTTCCTGTCCATCTTTCTTTCTTTCCTTCCATCTGTCTTTCTTTCCTTCTTTCCTTCCATCTGTCTTTCTTTCTTTCTTTCCTTCTTTCTTTCTTTCTTTCTTTCTTTCTTTCTTTCTTTTTTCTCTTTCTTTCCTTCCATCTGTCTTTCTTTCCTGTCCATCTGTCTTTTTTGTTTCTCTTTCTTTCCTGTCCATCTGTCTTTCTTTCCTTCTTTCTTTCCTTCCATCTGTCTTTCTTTCTTTCCTTCCATCTTTCTTTCTTTCCTGTCCATCTGTCTTTTTTGTTTCTCTTTCTTTCCTGTCCATCTGTCTTTCTTTCCTTCTTTCTTTCCTTCCATCTGTCTTTCTTTCTTTCTTTCTTTCTTTCCTTCCATCTTTCTTTCTTTCTCTCTTTCTTTCCTTCCATCTGTCTTTCTTTCTCTTTCTTTCCTGTCCATCTTTCTTTCTTTTCCTTCCATTTGTCTTTCTTTCTTTCTCTTTCTTTATTTCTTTCTTTCTTTCCTTCCATCTGTCTTTCTTTCTTTCCTTCTTTCTTTCCTTCCATCTGTCTTTCTTTCTCTTTCTTTCCTGTCCATCTTTCTTTCTTTCTTTCTTTCTTTCTCTTTCTTTCTTTCTTTCATTCTCTTTCTTTCTCTTTCTTTCTTTCTTTCTTTCTTTCTTTCTTTCTTTCTTTCTTTCTTTCTTTCTTTCTTTCTTTCTTTCTTTCTTTCTTTCTTTCCTTCCATCTGTCTTCTTTCTTTCTTTCCTTCTTTCTTTCCTTCCATCTGTCTTTCTTTCTCTTTCTTTCCTGTCCATTTTTCTTTCTTTCTTTCTCTTTCTTTCTTTCTTTCTTTCTTTCTTTCTTTCTTTCTTTCTTTCTTTCTTTCTTTCTTTCTTTCTTTCTTTCTTTCTCTTTCTTTCTTCCATCTGTCTTTCTTTCTTTCTTTCCTTCCATCTGTCTTTCTTTCTTTCTTTCCTTCTTTCTTTCCTTCCATCTGTCTTTCTTTCTTTCTTTCCTTCCTTCCATCTGTCTTTCTTTCTTTCTTTCCTTCTTTCTTTCCTTCCATCTGTCTTTCTTTCTCTTTCTTTCTCTTTCTTTCTTTCTTTCCTTCTTTCTTTCTTCTTTCTTTCCTTCTTTCTTTCCTTCCATCTGTCTTTCTTTCTTTCCTTCTTCTTTCCTTCCATCTTTCTTTCTTTCTTTCTTTCTTTCTTTCCTTCCTTCCATCTGTCTTTCTTTCTTTCTTTCCTTCTTTCTTTCCTTCCATCTGTCTTTCTTTCTCTTTCTTTCCTGTCCATCTTTCTTTCTCTTTCTTTCTTTCTTTCTTTCTTTCTTTCTTTCTCTTTCTTTCCTTCCATCTGTCTTTCTTTCTTTCCTTCTTTCTTTCCTTCCATCTGTCTTTCTTTCTCTTTCTTTCCTGTCCATCTTTCTTTCTTTCTTTCTTTCTTTCTTTCTTTCTTTCTTCTTTCTTTCTTTCTTTCTTTCTTTCTTTCTTTCCTTCCATCTGTCTTTCTTTCCTGTCCATCTTTCTTTTTTTCACTTTCTTTCCTTCCATCTGTCTTTCTTTCTCTTTCTTTCCTGTCCATCTGTCTTTTTTGTTTCTCTTTCTTTCCTGTCCATCTGTCTTTCTTTCTCTTTCTTTCCTGTCCATCTTTCTTTCTTTCTTTCTTTCCTTCCATCTTTCTTTCTTTCTTTCTTTTTTCTCTTTCTTTCCTGTCCATCTGTCTTTCTTTCTCTTTCTTTCCTGTCCATCTTTCTTTTTTTTTTTCTTTCTCTTTCCTGTCCATCTGTCTTTCTTTCTCTTTCTTTCCTGTCCATCTTTCTTTCTTTCCTTCCATCTGTCTTTCTTTCCTTCTTTCCTTCCATCTGTCTTTCTTTCTTTCTTTCCTTCTTTCTTTCTTTCTTTCTTTCTTTCTTTCTTTCTTTCTTTTTTCTCTTTCTTTCCTTCCATCTGTCTTTCTTTCCTGTCCATCTGTCTTTTTTGTTTCTCTTTCTTTCCTGTCCATCTGTCTTTCTTTCCTTCTTTCTTTCCTTCCATCTGTCTTTCTTTCTTTCCTTCCATCTTTCTTTCTTTCTCTCTTTCTTTCCTTCCATCTGTCTTTCTTTCTCTTTCTTTCCTGTCCATCTTTCTTTCTTTTCCTTCCATTTGTCTTTCTTTCTCTTTCTTTCTTTCTTTCTTTCTCTTTCTTTCTTTCTTTCTTTCTTTCTTTCTTTCTTTCCATCTGTCTTTCTTTCTTTCTTTCTTTCTCTTTCTTTCTTTCTTTCCATCTGTCTTTCTTTCTTTCTTTCCTTCCATCTGTCTTTCTTTCTTTCTTTCCTTCTTTCTTTCCTTCCATCTGTCTTTCTTTCTTTCTTTCCTTCCTTCCATCTGTCTTTCTTTCTTTCTTTCCTTCTTTCTTTCCTTCCATCTGTCTTTCTTTCTCTTTCTTTCTCTTTCTTTCTTCTTTCCTTCTTTCTTTCCTTCTTTCTTTCCTTCTTTCTTTCCTTCCATCTGTCTTTCTTTCTTTCCTTCTTTCTTTCCTTCCATCTTTCTTTCTTTCTTTCTTTCTTTCTTTCCTTCCTTCCATCTGTCTTTCTTTCTTTCTTTCCTTCTTTCTTTCCTTCCATCTGTCTTTCTTTCTCTTTCTTTCCTGTCCATCTTTCTTTCTCTTTCTTTCTTTCTTTCTTTCTTTCTCTTTCTTCCTTCCATCTGTCTTTCTTTCTTTCCTTCTTTCTTTCCTTCCATCTGTCTTTCTTTCTCTTTCTTTCCTGTCCATCTTTCTTTCTTTCTTTCTTTCTTTCTTTCTTTCTTCTTTCTTTCTTTCTTTCTTTCTTTCTTTCTTTCTTTCTTTCTTTCTTTCTTTCTTTCCTTCCATCTGTCTTTCTTTCCTGTCCATCTTTCTTTTTTTCACTTTCTTTCCTTCCATCTGTCTTTCTTTCTCTTTCTTTCCTGTCCATCTGTCTTTTTTGTTTCTCTTTCTTTCCTGTCCATCTGTCTTTCTTTCTCTTTCTTTCCTGTCCATCTTTCTTTCTTTCTTTCTTTCCTTCCATC